>NC_069000.1:40240394-40242836 GCF_001194135.2 Octopus bimaculoides
GCCAGTTTAGCCAATAAAATGGCTGATATTTAGCAAGGTGAGACACACATAAGAAGGAAGGAAACAAAGGACCACTGATGAGGTCACAGAAGTGTGACGAAAGAACTCTGGCCGAAATAAGATTAGGATTAATGTAATATAAAGCTGAAGCAAATTAACACCAAATATACAGTGCGTGTGTTTTTATTGGCTAAACTGGCAATATGACCATCCCCAAGTACAACAATATATACATATATATATATATATATATATACGTTGTACTTCTTTCAGTTTCCGTCTACCAAATCCACTCACAAGGCTTTGGTCGGCCGGAGACTATAGTAAAAGACATTTGTCGAAGGTGCCACGCAGTGGAACTGAACCCGGAACTATGTGGTCGGGAAACAAGCTTCTTAACGTACAAACACGCCTGTGCCCAATAATCATTTTTATATAATTCCTAAAAATATAATAGGACTATTTTTTTTAACATTGAATGGCTAGAAGGGGCCAACCAAGAAAAAGCGGAATCCATGGGGCCTGTAGTCAAAACAGATTAAAGTCGGCTGGTTTATTATTGGTCGTCACAGCTCACATTAACTTCGCTTCTAAAAATATTTTAGACTTATTAGCAAAGAGAAGGAGAACAAGGAAAGATCCCTTCGGTGCGGGCTCCACCCACTCCACTCCATCTTATACCCTACTGTACAGATTGACAATGTCAAATCAAAAGATTGCTTAGAGTTGGTCATGTTAGGGAGCGTGAGAGAGGCAGAGTGAATGACAGAGAGATAATATTTAAGAGAGACGAAGAGAGTGTTTGAAAGAGGCAGAGATAATGAGAGAGAGAGAGAGAGAGGTTGGATAGAGTGAGAGAGAAGGGAAGATAAAGAGGGAGTGAGGGGAAAGAGAGGGAGACGGAGATAAAGATGGGAGAAAGAAGGAAATAAGAGATTATATATATATTAGAAAATTTAACTTGGATTGGAGCGCGCGCGAGCATGATAGCCTTTCGGCTGAGGGCATTTTGGAACATCGTCATTAAAATAGACAAGATGACTGAAAGACAAATTAATAGAGATAAATAAATAAATAAATAAACAACCTCTTCAGACAATAAAAATGAGATGAATAAATAAATAAATAAAAGATGGATGATGAATATAGTTTTGAAAATAGCAGTAGCGGAAAACATTTATTTACAAGATGTCACTGATCAGGAAGACATCAACTACAACAACTGGAACATCTACAACATCAATCAAAAGCAATCCATCAAAGCTGGACTAGTTTCTATTTAATGGAAAGCAACAAACACATAAGCAGACAGCAAACGCACTGACTGACAGGAAGCAGACGATATCAGAACGAAGACATATTGAAATGGTGACAAGTAAGCGTTTTTATGTATGCAACCGGAAAACGAAATGGCTTGCTTGATATGTGTGTGTGTGTGCCTGTGTATTCAGCTCTCAATATCTGCCAACGCAGAAGTTGATGGATTGTTTGGTAGAGATGGAGAGCTGTACAAAATGTTTTATAATATTTAGTTTCGTGCTGCAATATTTCTAGTTCAAATTTCGTCTGTGCACTCATTGAATCTTAACCTCCCGAAAATAATTATTTTAACTGCAAGTAATATTTGGTATCCAATGAGCTTTTAAAATCATCCTTCTTTAAATATACCCGCGTATTCGTTGCTTTTTATTTTTGTTGTTTTTTTAATACGTAAGAACACTTGCGCCCTCTCGTTCATTAGAATCATTGAAGTTTTGGCATAACGAATTTTAGCAATCGAAAGTTCTCTGAAAACATGTTGAACGGACAGAGTCAACATCCACTGACACAGTTGCAAAAGCAATGGAAATTTTGGAAGAAAAAAAAAGAAAGAATATAATTGATAACTGAGTGGAAATCGAACCGGTGAGTGTGTTAGATATCAAAGCATTAAAGCAGTATGACTCCCCCCAGACAGGCTGGAGAATATATCAGTCGAAACGTTCTGTTATTAACAAACAAGAGGAGGACAAATACCCGTCAAATGTAAATAATATAAATAAAAGTCGTCTTAAAAACAGCTTGCATAAATACATCCGGGTTTCCCTCCTCATAACACACGCCATTTTTTTTTGTTTTGTTTTAAGTAACTACAGATATAAAGAGATCAATCATCATCGTAATATATTGTTATAAATATGCAATTTCCTGTCATTAATAGACGCTCCACTAATTTGCATAATAACCTTGCTTAATTGCTTTCTTCATTATCATCATCAGCATCGTTATCATTAGCATAGCTATCAACTTTTATTTCTTGTGTGAGCATGCACTAAATAAGGCAGTACATGACCTTTTATTCCGTTGCGCTCATACCATCTAACATCACAACCGTTTAGTAATACACACACACACACACACACACACAATATATATATATATATATATATATATATATATATA
>NC_069000.1:40243032-40253875 GCF_001194135.2 Octopus bimaculoides
TAAAGTTCGTTTCCCTATTTGTTAATTACAGATTCACTTCTTGTTGTTCGACTAGTGAGGGATAACACAAGGACACACACCATCAGAATAATAATTAACCCGACTGACGACAGCCTCTGTGTCTCTTCTTCAGTCTGTCTGTCTGTCTGTCTATCTCTCTCTTCTTCAGTGTTTGTCTGTCTGTCTGTCTGTCTCTTCTTCAGTCTGTCTGTCTGACTCTCTCTCTCTCTCTCTCTCTCTCTCTCTCTCTCTCTCCCGTCTGTCTGTGTCTGTTTGTCTCTATCTCACTCTTCTTCAGTCTGTCTGTTTGTCTCTTCTTCAGTCTGTCTGTCTGTCTCCCTCTCCCTCTCTCTTCTTCAGTCTGTTTGTTTCTCTCCCTCTCCCTCTCTCTTCTTCAGTCTGTCTGTTTCTCTCCCTCTCCCTCTCTCTGCTTCTGCCAGTCTGTCTGTCTCCCTCTCCCCCCTCTCTCTCTGCTTCTATCTCTGATCTGTTCAATTTGGCTCCCCAACCTCCCTCCCTCACTCTACATACCTTTTATCCTCCTGTTCGCTTTTCTGTATATTCTCACAACCCTCTCCAATTTCCTACTCGTCTCCTATCTATTTTCTCTTCTCTCTCAGGAAACGCACACACACACACACACACACACACACACACACACACACAGAGGAATACCCAAAAATGCGAAGGCGCACAGAGACAACGGAACATCTATTGTAAACGCAAAAGATTCAATAACAGGAACGTGAACAGAGAAACCTGTGTAAACACGAAAATAAATAAATGTCGCAAGATAACGCCAGACGACAGTAGGAAGCGCGAGCGCCACCTGTGACACGTCACAAATATCTGCTGTCTTCCACCAGCTTGTGGTCTATCACGTGATATTGTTGTTAGAGTTCATTGAGTCGCCAGCGTGATTTGTCGAAGGACGCAGCTCTGACGTGTCCAGCAATATATTAGATGTTTGGTTGTTGTTTGGACATAAAAGTGATTGATATGCTGATATTTAGAAGGACATTTGACAAAAGGAGCGGGCGGGGAGACGAAAATAACATATAGAAATAAATAAGTGAAACTATATACTGTATATATATATATATATATATATATATATATATATATGTGTGTGTGTGTGTGTGTGTGTGGTAAGTAGCTTGCTTACCAACCACATAGTTCTGGGTTCAGTCCCACTGCGTGGCACCTTGGGCAAGTGTCTTCTACTATAGCCTCGGGCCGACCAAAGCCTTGTGAGTGGGTTTGGTAGACGGAAACTGAAAGAAGCCCGTCGTATATATGTATGTATATGTATGTGTGCGTATATGTTTGTGTATCTGTGTTTGTCTCCCCAACATCGCTTGACAACCGATGCTGGTGTGTTTATGTCCCCGTAAATTAGCGGTTCGGCCAAAGATACCGATAGACTAAGTACTAGGCTTATAAAGAATAAGTCCTGGAGTCGATTTGCTCGACTAAAGGTGGTGCTCCAGCATGGCCGCAGTCAAATGACTGAAACAAGTAAAAGAGTAAAAAAGAGTATATATATATATATATATATATATATATATAAATAAATAAATAAAGGCGCAGTTCATGACACTCCGTCGGTTACGACGTCGAGGGTTCCAGTTGATCCGATCAACGGAACAGCCTGCTCGTGAAATTAACGTGCAAGCGGCTGAGCACTCCACAGACACGTGTATTCCTGATGTAATTATCACGGAGATTCAGCGTGACACAGAGTGTGACAAGGCTGGCCCTTTGAAATACAGGTACGACAGAAACAGGAAGAGAGAGTGAGAGAAAGTCGTGGTGAAAGAATACAGAAGGGTTCACCACCACCTCCTGCCGGAGCCACATGGAACTTTAGGCGTTTTCGCTCAATAAACACTCATAACGCCCGGTCTGGGAATCGAAACCGCTGTCCTACGACCGCGTGTCCGCTGCCCTAACCACTGGGCCATTGCGCCTCCACTGGAGAGTGAGTAGATTATGTCGAACCGCAGTGTTTCACTGAAACTTTAATTTATCGATCTTGGAAGGACGAACGGTGAAGTCAACCTCAACAGTGAGCCGGAGTAAATACCGCAAAACATTTTGTCCGACGCTCTAACGATTCAACCACTCGACGGCCGAATAATTGTTTCAAACTAAGGCACAAGGCCAGTAATTTTGAGAGGTGGTGGTCACTAGATACCATCGACCCTGATACATGACTGGTGCTCTCAGCTATGACCTCGGAAGGATGAAAAGTGAAGTTATCCTTGGCGATAAATGAAATCAGAATAGAATGTCCACCATATTCACTCGTACGGCATTGGTACATCATGAAGTACTGCACGATGGGACTGAACTTGAAACAACATGGTCGCGAAGCAAGCTTCTTACCCATACAGCCATGCTTGCACCCCTCAAACTGAACATCGAATAGCGCACACAAACGCATACTATATCACATACATACACAAATGTGCACAATATTACACATACAAACGCACGTGATCTCGCTACACATACTCATAAACGTTCGTACTTGTCGCAATCAATAGCGTATGTATATTAGGAACAGGTCGGTGAAATTACACATGAAATATCTATACAGAAATGATTGATTTAAAAAAAAATTTCTTGTTGTTTCTAGTCAAACTGGTGCAGTCGATTGCATCATACTCTAGCATACCTTTTATACAATCAATCACCCTGCTAAAAATAGCAGCCAAATCTCCCTTATAACCTCTTAAAATATTATTCCGTATATTTTCGTTCAGAGATGTCTAGCAAAAATATATTTGAACGAAAATACACGTTGACTGTACTCTGAGGCGCCTGTCACTTATTTCTAACCTGAAATACTGCGTTCGTGATCAGTGGCGGCTCGTAGATAAAAAATTAGTGGGGGGTGCTGTTTCAGAAAAGTTTTAGCTGTTGTTAGAATATTGTGTAAAAGGAAACAAACATTAAAAGAAAATTTATACAAAAACTTGATCGGTTCGCGTTTTAGCCACTGCCCAGTTGTGTGTTTAATTTGTTCACCGAATATCACCGCGAATTCCCCTTTGTTTTTCAAAAAATCCCTCCTAAATCACAAAATAGTGGTGGTGGGGATGTGCCTTATTTTTCCAATCCTGGCCGTAACACTGAAGCTGGAAGCAGGATAATAATCTAACTCTACTCTTTATCACGATTTATCTACAATTTTTGTTTGTCGTGTTTGAAAATGTTGAAGAAATTTTACCTCCTTTTAGACATATGACAAATGGAGTACCAAGTACAGAAAAAACGAACGAATTTATCTGATAAACCAATTCTGTATGTAGTTGTTGTTTATCATCCTCATCTTGTAAAGATTTATGAATAAAAACATCCCAACCACGACCATTACAACTAATTTTCTTCTTCAAGCAATGTGTAAATTATACAACGGATCCTTTGATTTTGATTGAGAATATGATCCTTTAGGGTGTAATTTGAGGAAGATTTGGCTGTTGTTTCTAACAGGTTAAGTAATCATGCAATGGCTGTCATGCCATTTTGAGAAAGACGTATCGTTTCTACTTAAATGACCTTATGTGTGAACATAATTGTTCAGTTAATAACACCGTGTCTATGCAACGTTGATGCGTTCACGTTTGTGTTTCTGTCTGCGCGCTTATCAGTCAAAGTGTATATATACGCGAATATGTATACGGGTTACACTTATTCTCAATTTAACTCCAATTCCTGAATAACATATTTCACTAGATGACCACCTTTATTCATTCTTTTATTCAATGGTTTCCTTCAATTATCTTTTTCTTCTTTTTTTTTTATTCAGTAGTATTTAAAATAACCAATTAGTTAATTACACAGTTTTCCAGTTATTTCCGCTCAAAAGACTAAGACAAACTGTTAACCCCTCATTCTCATATATCATTGGTTTCTTGCTGTGTTTCGTGGAAATTTGCAGTAACTTTTGTATCTCACGGGGTGACGAGGCCTCACGAAAACCAAGTCAAGTCAAAGAAGTTTGCATGATGACCATTTAAGTGATCCCGCATCACAAGAGAGGAGAAACAGAGATGTTTAGCGGAGAAAAGTGTGGAGACAGAGAGAGGTTTAGTGGCACATTGAGGGTCAGCTACTCTGATGATGAGAATCAATAATGAAGCCTGTATGTGGACACCTGATCTGCTATAAATAATAGCAGTCTCAAAATTCTCCGTCAAATAACACTATCGTCGGAAAACTAAAATAAAAAAACAAAAAAACAAAAACGAACACGTTGAGAAAATATACCTAGGTATGTCATGTCTTTAGAGGGATGGCCATGGATGGATCAACAACCACAATCATTTGCATTACGGGTTCAGTTCCACTGTGCGGCACCTCGGGCGAGTGTCTACTCTTATAGGTCTGGGGCGAGTGGATTTGCTAGACAGAAACTGTGTAAAGCCCGTCTTATGTGTGAGTGTGACTGTTTTTGCATATGTGTCACTCCTCGCCACTACGCCACGGCTGCACAACCGGTGTTGGTTTGTGCACGTGCCCGTAACTTATAGGCTCGGTAAGAGACCGATACATTAAGTACCAATCTTAAATACATGTATATTTGTATTGAGGTAGATCTGTTCTACTGAAAGCCTTCAAGGTTGTGCCCCAGTATGGCCGCATCTCAATGACTGAAATAAGCAAAAGCTGAAAGATAGATACTACAGCTAAGGATGAAAAAAAAACAACATATTTATTAACTTAAAATGAAATTAAATAACAAATAAATCAATGACGTGCATTTTCATTAAAGAAGGATCCATTTTTCAGAAGAGAAGGAGGTGGGATTTGAAACCAGAAAACGGAACCAAAGCAAAGACTACAAAACACCTTGTCCGGTTGACTAACTAACATTCCTCTGATCCCACACCCTTGGACTGATACTTCATTTATCGATTCAGAAATGAGAACAGGTAAAATTAACCTACGATTTATATAAATATATGTACTCTTTTACTTGTTTCAGTCATTTGACTGCGGCCATGCTGCAGCACTACCTTTAGTGGGTGGGCAGACATATATATATATATATATATATATATATATATATAATTACGATGGGCTTCTTTCAGTTTCCATCTACCAAATCCACTCACAAAGCTTTGGTCGGCCCAAGGCTGTAGTAGAAGACACTTTGCCCAAGGTGCCACGCAGTGGGACTGAACCCGGAACCATGTGGTTGGTAAGCACGCTACTTACCACAGAGCAGCAATTCCTGCGGAAAGTGTTAATAACAACGATCACGATGACAATAGCGACGGAGAAGATGAAGATGAAGATGACAATGAGGACGATGACGACGACGACGATGATGATGATGACAACGATGACGTCTATCACAAAGTAACTTGTAGATAATGCTAAGCTAACTACCACCCACATAGACATTATATTGTGTATTGACATAACGTAGTCAACAAGCAGCTGTGACAATATATCTATTGAATATCATAGACAGTGTAGGCGATGGTGGTGGTGGTGGCGGTGGTGGCGGGGGATGATCGTGGTGGAGGGGAGTGGATTATTAATTAAATGGGAGAGTTCACATGGGAAGAGTCCAAGTGTGCATTAAGCCACGCTCTCTCCCTGTAAGTATCCAGCTGATCGTGTATTGGCTTTGTCATCAATCATTCAAAGAACTCGAACATTTCACCACCTTGCTCCACATATTTGTCCACACACACACACACACACACACACACACACACACACACACACACACTGTAACTTGCTCAATGCCTGCCATTCTTTTGCTTCCATTCTTCAGTAAATCTGTATGTGTGTGTATATGTGGAGGCGCAATGGCCCAGTGGTTAGGGCAGCGGACTCGTGGTCATTGGATCGCGGTTTCGTCGTGAGTGTTTATTGAGCGAAAACACCTAAAGTTTTACGAGGCTCCGGCAGGGGATGGTGGCGAACCCTGCTGTACTCTTCCACCACAACTTTCTCTCACTCTTACTTCCTGTTTCTGCTGTGCCTGTAATTCAAAGGGTCAGCCTTGTCACACTCTGTGTCACGCCGAAAATCCCCGAGAACTACGTTAAGGGTACACGTGTCTGTGGAATGCTCAGCCACTTGCACGTTAATTTCACGAGCAGGCTGTTCCGTTGATCGGAGCAACCGGAACCCTCGTCGTCGTAACCCATATTATACATACGCGTATAGAGTAAAATGTAGAAGAAATTGCAGTTTTTATTGCAAAATAAAAGCAAACAAGCAGATGATTAGAGAGTTATAATTATTATGATAACTTCATTAAGTCAGTCACACTACAAACCACATATTTATAACAAAACACACAAGTGTTTCAGTTCTCAAATTGCAATTAAGAATATCCTCTTAATTACTCTAATTACAAGTCATCAGTGCGTACACATTCCTTACGTATCAAGCTCACTTTGGGACGAATTCCTCTTTTGACAACAATTTCTTGGTGAGATTTTTTTTATCAATCGAACAATTAACAGTGCGTGGATTTCTCGAAGATATATTATTTTTGAAAACAAAGCAGTGAGTTTGTAGAACCGTTACCACACTGGACAAAATGCTTAGCAGTATTTCTTCCGACTCTTTACGTCCTCAGCTTAAATTTCACAGAAATCTATGTTGTTTTTCATCCTGCCTCCGGGTCGATAAAATGACTGCCCCTTGAGCACTGGCGTCGATTAAAAGTTGCTAGCCCAGTACCAAAATTAGGAAGAATATTGATTCCAAAGTTTGGCACATGGCCAGCAATCTCGGAGGTGGGGATAAGTCGATTACAACGATCCTAGTGGTCAACTAATACGTTTTTTATCGACCCCCGAAAGGATGAAAGGCAAAGTCGACCTCGGCGGAATTTGAACTCCGAGCCTAAAGAAGACGAAATACATACATACATACACTCTCACTATTATTAGCATCAAGAAATACAGATATCATCCACACAAGGGTGCGTGGCTTAATGGTTAGGAATATTAGGCTCACAATCATAAGGTCGGGATTTCAATTCCCGGCGGCGCGTTGTGACTTTATTTCTCGTTGATCCATCCAGTTCACTCAGCTGGCAAAAATAAGTTGTATCTGTACCTAAAAGGGCCAGCCTTGTCACATTGTGTCACGCTAAGTCTCCCTGAAAACTATGTCAAGAGTATGCATGTTTGCAGTGCTCAGAAAATGCACGTTAATCTCGTGAGCAGCCTGTTCCGTCGGTCGGATTAACAGGAATTCTCATCGTTGTATCCGATGGAGTGACGAGAGCGTTAAATAGCTACATATACACATTCCGAGGAAAAAGAAAACAAACACACACACTTATATAGGTCAATACATGGCGAATACAGAAATATATACAGATATCCTGCTATACGAACACATAAGACACATACACATGAATAAACGAACGCATACACAACAAAATACAGGTGCACAAATAAAACAAACGCACAGATGCAGCAATACGAATATGTAGAGTAGCCTCGAAAATATTACAGCACACACATTTCAGAAGACATCCATCCACACAAACACATAAAAGTCTCCCCCTGTCTCTAGGTATTTCGGTTAGAAGCAATCTGTCATCCTCACCTGCTACTCAACAACACTCCCCACATCTGCACTAGTAACCTCCAACCCAACGAATCCCCCCGCTATCTCTCTTGAAAGGCAGCAAATAAACCCCCTAAAGGGATCTGCTCTATTTACAAAGGCGCAGAACCATACGCACGGACGCCACAGACAAAACTTGACATGAGTATTAGTTAGATAAGCAACAATTCACACACACAAGATGTACACCGTGTTATACATATAAGACCACATAAGGATTTACACTTCGAAAACACACAAATAAATAAATAGATATAGATAGATAGATAGATAGATAGATAGAGGGGCACTATATAGATTTAAAGGGATTAAGAAAACACTGTTAAATGTGTAATAGCAGCATATAAAGAGAGTAGTGGGTAGAGGGACAAAGGAACCTCCTGATGAGTATATAACAATAATATGAAGATACGTGGTGAAAAGGTTGCTTTTCATATACATACATACATACATACACACACTCATATATATATATATAAATATATATATACACACACAAGAGTTAAGGAATGGAGTAGATAAGATCCAGGCTACATATGTTTCATAGCGAGCGGAACTCGGAAGTGGTAAATATCCAAACGAGGTGTTGTTGGCACTCCGTCGCTTACGACGTCGAGGGTTCCAGTTGATCTGTGGCTGAGCACTCCACAGACACGTGTACCCTTAACGTAGTTCTCGGGGATATTCAGCGTGGCAAGGCTGACCCTTTGAATTACAGGCACAACAGAAACAGGAAGTAAGAGTGAGAGAAAGTTGTGGTGAAAGAGTACAGCAGGGTTCGCCACCATCCCCTGCCGGAGCCTCGTGGAGCTTTAGGTGTTTTCGCTCAATAAACACTCACAAAACCCGGTCTGGGAATCGAAACCGCGATCCTATGATCGCGAGTCCGCTGCCCTAACCACTGGGCCATTGCGCCTCAACCCAAATGAGGTGTATATCGCAGGCTACTCGTCAGGCCAAGCAAGGATATCTTGATTAAGTGAAAGTTCACATTGTCACAAGAAGGTACGTGTTAACAGCACAAGGAAGATCCGATCAAAATGTATGAAAGTTGAATGTCCCTGATAGTCGTTTTTTTTTTACATTTACTACGCACTGCCTTAAGATAACTTTCTTCCTACACCTCGATCCTTGCATCTTTCTCTCACACGTGGCTGAGTGTTAAGAGTTTTGCTTCCGAACCACATGGTTCTAGGTTCAGTCCCACTGCGTGGTATCTTGGGCTAGTGTCTTCTACTATAGCCTCTAACAGACCAAAGCCTTGTGACTGGATCGGAAAGACAGAAACTGAAAGAAGCCCGTCCTACACTCAACCACAAATATGTATGTATGTATGTATGTATCTGTGGTCTGTGTATCGTTGCGTTGGTGTTTGTCTCTCACTACCGCTTGACAACTGGTGCTGGTTTGTTTACGTCCATGTAACTCAGTAGTTCGGTAAAAGTGACTCATAGCATAAGTACTAGATTCGAAAAAGTAAGTACTGGTGTAGATTAGCTCAACTTAAAAAACATGAAATTCTAAGGGAAGATGCTTTAAAACTTAAGTGTTTACGTTTATTGGACAAGGTCGACAGTATTCGATAGTAAAAAAAAAAATATTTGTAAAAACACTAAATTAAAAAAGAACAAAAACTCACTTCCTCGGTGTTGATTCCTAAGGTATGTTACAGATGTCAAGTTATAAAGTGGTGGGGGAAACTATTTTACTAGTAAACATCACGAGTCTTGCCTAAGGCTTGCAATAGTATGAAAGGGACAGAATTATACACCCTGTGACCTGGAGTTCTGGCAGCCTAAGCCTCCACTATTATACAAGTTTCTTTTTCACAAACCCACACACACAATTTCTATTTACCTCTCTCTCACCCATACACCACACACACATACACACGCACAAACAAACAACCAGCGCAAACAACACAAAATAAAAGACCGCAGATGTTTACATAAGAAAGGAAATATTGTATAATGGTATTTAAACTATGGAAATTCATAAGATACCAATGAATGAATATGCATAAGTAAATTATTCACCAGTCTACTCTAAAAGCTTCTCATTACAGACACGTAACACCAGAAGTACACACACTGTATGAATGTACGCATGTATAATCGTATATACGTGTGTATGTATGTATGTACGTATGGAGTGTGGATTTAATTTCTGGACCGGATAGCGAGGAGATTAGAGACAACTATGAATATAAAAAAGAAGAAAAAGAGAAAATCAGAGACGGTACAAGAGAGGGAGAGAGAGAGAGAGAGCAGCGACCAAAGTGTAAAATGGAACTGAAGCATAAAAGGAACGACAAAAAAAAAAAACAGTTGAAGAAAGAAGAAATGGGGCAATGAATGAATGAATAAGACTTGGTAATGAGAGCCGAGACTAAAGAAATCCAAGAATTAAGAATCTAAAATGCAAAGCAACTACAAGACTAGAAGATGAACTGAAGAAGAAAGACAAAGAAGTCTCGGTGATTTCAGACAAAAAAACTACAGATGAAGAACAAAAAGATGCGGAGCGAGGAAACGACAGAATGAAGTTTTGGTCGACACGAGGCTATAGTAGAAGACATTTGCCCAAAGTGCCTCGTAGTGGGACTGAACCCAGAACCATGTGGTTGGGAAGCAAGCTTCTTATCACACAGCCACGCCCGCGCCTATAGCATACATGTATATAAATCGGCCAGTTATTCATAAGTCCCCCCAAAAAGGGACGTTCTGAAATATTCTTTTGAGGAGTAATATTTTATGTAGTGGTTATCTATGGCCGGTCAGAAAGGTTTCACGCCTATAACTGCTTAACATCATAGGCGACTCGTCAGATATGCTGGCTGGTGCACAACCTAGCTGACCAAGACTGTATTCATACTTCTATTAGTAAACAGGTAACATGCCTCTGGCCAACGGGTCTCATGATTTGCCAATATTGTTAAAACTAAGACCTAAAACCAACGGTAACTTTCTGAGCAGCCATAACCAAAGGCTACATTGAAACGCTTAGTTTTAGAACGGTGGCAGCTGATGAAGGAAATGTTCTCTAATTGGCCTGTGTGTTTTCTGTGCTCTGTTTATGTTCTGTTTCTCATTTTGTCCACGTTTTTTTTGTGACGTCCTGTACTCAGATATGCATCTATACATACATGTAGATGTAGGTATGTACATACATGTACGTATATATGCGAATACTCACATATTATTTGTATTATATATATATATATATATAT
>NC_069000.1:40254545-40254896 GCF_001194135.2 Octopus bimaculoides
GCTAGTGTGGGTATGTGTATAAAATGCGATTAAATAAGTACCAGTTACGCACTGGAGTCGATGTAATCGACTTAATCCCTTTGTCTGTCCTTGTTTGTCCCCCTCTATGTTTAGAAATAAATAAATATGCATTGTCAAGGTGTGTTATAACCTACTATAGTATGCACATACATACATACGCACACACAAATCTACATGCTCACACACACAAATCTACATGCTCACGCTCACACACACACACAAATCTACATGCTCACGCTCACACACACACACACACACACACAAATCTACATGCTCACGCTCACACACACACACACACATCTACATGCTCACACACACACACACACACAC
>NC_069000.1:40255520-40256812 GCF_001194135.2 Octopus bimaculoides
ATATAATATATATATATATATGTTTCAGTCATTAAAGTGTGACCATGCTGGGGCATCACCTTGAACAAATCGAGTACAGTATATATATATATATATATATATATATATATATATTTTAATTTGTTATTCTATCTGTTCCTTTGCTGAACCGCTATGTATATATATATATATATATATACTATATATAAACGTGCGCACGCACACACTCGTGCGTGTGTGTATGCTTATGAATGCACAGGTTTTGAAGACCCTCCTTCCCCCAGCATTCTCTTCTGCCAGCTGGATATTTGACAAAAAGTGTGACCCCCTTAAATAGTTGGGCAAATACATACAGACTTCCTAAGCACAATCGTTACATTTTACCAGGCCCCTGAAGGGCTTGTTTGTTCTACCAGTATTCGAACTCAGAACATAAAACCGAAACTGACATCGCAAAGCACCTCGTCCGACTCTTGTAACATTCTGCTAATCCTTCCCGTCCCCTGAAGTCGTACATTTTTTTATCAACCTTGGAAATACGAAAGACGAAGATGACTTAGACAGGACTGGAACTGAAGAACACAAATCGAGAGCGAAAATCACTACAGAAAGGTAATCTATCCAACGCCATACACAAGCGCGCGCGCATTATATAACAAGCAATAATAGATCACTAGCAAGGGGTGCAATAAAGGGCTACACCAAATTCAGAAACCCGCTGTTTCACAGCGGGGGCAGAATGCATACAGCGGGTCGTTGGTTATTTTTTGCGCGAAAGAAATAGATTCATACGGGTACAGTGAATCGGTTAAATAAATAAAAACGGTGAGGTTTCTCGAGCTAGTACTTATCAGTGGGTGAGGTAAGGAAGATGTAGTCTGTGAGGTAAGCCATTGACAAACACAGATGGCATAATCTCAAAGAATCAACAGACATATAAAAACACAGGTGTAGTATAGCTAGGTAAAAAGAGACCTCCTTTGGTTATGAATGACCATGGGATTGCACCTAGAAAGTTTCCCTCCGAGGCACAAATCCGGACAAGGTTGTTCTATAGAAGACCAGCAGTCACCCATGCATACCAGCCTCCTCTCTCTACGCCATTATATGTACCTAGGGCAAAGTGTAAAGACTTCCTTGGTTATGAATGACCTTTGGATTGTACTTAGAAAGTTACCTTCCCAGGTACAAGTCCGGGCAAGGTTGTTTATGGAAGACCAGTAATCGCCCCTGCATACCAGTCTCCTCTCTCCATGTTCCCCAAGGGAAAGGCAAAGTCCGATACAGCTTGGCACTAGTGACACCGCAGTTCA
>NC_069000.1:40257319-40261891 GCF_001194135.2 Octopus bimaculoides
TATATATATATATATATACATATATATATATATATATATATATATATATTGCACGTTATTTTTGAAGTTCCACTGAAGCTACAGGGTGATAATCTGGCATTAAACTGTGAGTGCATTGTATCCTACAGCGGAAACAACTGTAAGCTAATAAATTTCATAACGTAATTGTTTATTCTTTCATCATTCTGATTTATTACTGCTCTGTACGCGACTGACGCTTCGCTCTGGAGCATATGTATATGTTGAGTATTAAATACGAGGTAATATATTAACACTGCTATGTCAAAGCGAGGGAATATACGTGTGTGTGCAAACAATTTAAGTATGGTATAGAAATATAAGATATGTAATATACAGGGTGTCCACAAAGTCTGGGTACATGGGGATTAACACATACTTTAAGAAATTATTGTTTCTTATATTTAATTGTTTATGTTATGATTTTATTTACTCCATGTACCCAGACTTTGTGGACACCCTGTATAATGTACAGATGTAGAAGTAAGCCACAGCCGTGAGGTGTAACAGAACACGCTTGAACAACTATTAAGAAATGAATTTTTTATTCTCCGTTGACAAGCTGCAACAGAGACGAAAAGCATTTTCAACAATCCTTAAAAATATATTTTAGAAAATTCTTTCAAGCGTGACATCTATCAACGCACAAAGTATTGCACAAAATAAAAAAAAAATCGGGCTGACCTAAGCACTCTATTTACACGCAGAAGCACACATTCATACTAGTATATCATTGTTTGTCCTAACGCCGCTACTAGTAAACTAATCAACTTGGCAATAGAGTTTTTCTTTATCCTTTTGTTACATGCTCTTCGTAGTTATCCCCGCGATAAAAGAAACAGACCTTGGCTTTAATTCTACAAAGAGAAGAGCAGGCACGACGAAACTTATAAGCAACGATCACATTTTGTGGAAGAAAATACATTTACTCCGTAGTCTGTTCTGAGCTACATATCAGATAATGATTACTCACAACGTAGTATATATATATATATATATATATATATATATATATATATATAACAGGTAGTATTATTACCTTTATTTACAGTAATAATAAGGTTGCTAGCAAGTACACACCTTTACAGGCACAATATAAAGTAATTTAAGATTAGGTAGGGTGCCCCGAGACCAGCCCAGATCGAAAGATATGACGAAAGGTACGCTCTAAGTGACCATCCTGTCTTTAATTGAATGTGCTTGCGTTTTACATGCACACTTTCATTGATACGTGTGTGTGTGTGTATGTATATCTATATATACACACATATATGCCAACAATATCTTTCTCTCAGCCACTCCCTTCCTGTCTCTCTGTCTGTTTCATTTTACAAGTCTTTGTATGAGTGGCCTTTGTCGTCTGCCTTACGGTTGACACCGCTTGAAAAGACGGTGTTTCTGTTTATATGACTCATTAACTTAGCAGTTCCAAACAACGAGATCGATAAGATTAGAACCAAACATAGTCAGTACTGAGGTCGATACGACAGACTAAAAATCTTTGAAAACGGAGCTCCAGCTTAGCTGCAGCCAATTGACCGAAACTAGTAAAGGAGTAAAACTGTTACGCTTATTCGTGTTGAGGAGAGCTTAAAGTTTCGCCTCTCCGACTGGTGAACCAGGCAACAAGAGGTGAAATCTGATGATCCTTCCCAGGCAATCTCAATGCTTATTATAAATTTAACATATTTGATTAGTAAATATACAGAGAGATATTTCAACAATAAAGGTTTGTTGTTGTTTGTAATTCTATAACAACCCTAACATTAACATTTATTATAAACACACACACACACACCTCTTAATAACATGTTAATTCCCACTGGGATTTGTACTGACAACAGTTGGGCTTCATATGTTGAAGATTACGAGTAAGAGGTGTCAACTAATCGATATATATGAGTGGGTATGCATGCGTATGGATATGTCTGTATTTATATATGAAAATAGATTTTTTTTTTCTCTATCTCTAACAAACAGGTCGACCTGTTTATTTATAAGTAGCAACGTGAGGCGTACAGAGATATACTTTAACAAATATCTATATATCTCTATATATACATATATATAAAACAAAAAAGCTCATTGAATCCGTGTTGTTTTTGTTTAGATTCAGGTCAACTGTTATCAGATTACCGGTAACCCTTACGATAAAATACGCTACAGCCTCGACCGAGTCATGTATTCCTCCAGGTATAGTGTATCTATCAAAGCGTATTATTATATCAGATGTATGCTTTGGATGATATCACTATTAATTCAACTGTAATAACCCATACCTGGATACCATACAACGCACCTAGCACATCGACGCACTATCGTAGCAAGG
The DNA here is from genome assembly GCF_001194135.2 of Octopus bimaculoides. Taxonomy (NCBI): domain Eukaryota; kingdom Metazoa; phylum Mollusca; class Cephalopoda; order Octopoda; family Octopodidae; genus Octopus; species Octopus bimaculoides. Next base: position 40,259,667 of record NC_069000.1, read on the forward strand.
GTGTGGGCGCCCGCCCCGAGCGGCACTTTTAAAGGGGTGGTACTTTCGGTCTGTTGTAGGCAATATGTGGTTTTTATGTGGGATCTGGGGATGGAAAACAGAAGGGCCGCCCTGGAACATACACTAGCTATGCTAGTGCATCGACGCATTGCGATAATTTTAGCACATTTAAGGTTTCATATCCGATCTTAAAACTACGCTTTGGAATCGTCAAATCAGATGAGAAACAAATATTCAATGGGCAAGATTTTAGTCCACTGTGCAGCACCTTCGGCAAGTGTCTTCTACTACAAACGCCGGGTCGACCATTGCCTTTGGAATTAATATATACACATATATATTTGGAATTGTGTATGTATATATATATATATATATATATATATATATATACACAACGAACTTCTTTCAGTTTCCGTCTATCAAACCTACTCACAAGACTTTGGTCGGCCCGAGGCTATAGTAGAAGATACTTGCCCAAGGTGCAATGCACTGGGACTGAACCCGGAGCCTTGTGGTTAGGAAGCAAGCTTCTTACCACACAGCCACGTGTGTATAGGTGTGGTTGACAACCGTTGTTGATTTGTTTATGTCCACGTAATTTAGCAGCTCAACAAAATACCCGATAGATTAAGCACATAATTAAGAACTAGGATCGATTTATTCAGCCGAAAGCACTTCAAGGTGGTGCCCCAGCATGACCGCAGTCTAAAGACAGAATCATGCAAATGACAGGAAGACAAACATTCATACATGATATACAAACAACATGCATGGAATTACGTTACAGGAGGGCTTCTGCTTAGAAGCCTTCTGTTTCTTGAACTTTGTTTCTCTTCAGGCAGTGTAGAAATACAAAAACTGTGACCAGTAATATTGAAGGGCTGAATGAAACATTGAACCACAAACAAAATGCCTTTACAAGGAAAAACTATTTCCTAGGGCTCCATGAAAATGGTTTCCTCTCTAATGAGACGCCGACTTCCACCACAGAGAACCTCATAATCAATCTTAGATATACAAGCACACAAACACACATACAGATTCGTACACGCAAACACATATGCGTTCATACACGCAAACATATACATACATACATACTCACACACACAAACACATACATAAATATATACACACACAGGCACATACATATATACATACATACACAAGCACATACATACAGACATACACACACAAGCACATACATACAGACATACATACACAAGCACATACATAGACATACACACACAAGCACATACATAGACATACACACACAAGCACATACATAGACATACACACACAAGCACATACATAGACATACACACACACAAGCGTATACATACATACACACACAAGCGTATACATACATACACAAGCGTATACATACATACACAAGCGTATACATACATACACACACAAGCACAGGCATACATACACACACACACAAGCACATACAAATACATAAACACATGAACACACACACACACATACACGAACACACACATATACATATATTTATACATACATATACACACACAAACGTGCGTAAGTATCTTATTTGTGACAATATAAATATATGAAGGTGTGTTTGTATATATTATTTACATTACTGCTGATATATAATTACACGCGGCGTGCATAAAGCAGTATATATATATATACACACTCACACGTGTGTGTATATATATTGTTTATATATTCTCTTGCTTTTGTGTATATATTACCTGAGGCAAAGCTGTGACGTCTGTGTTTACTAATATTTGCAGCTATTTGGCATATATATGATATAAATATTATATATATATTACAGTTTCTATCCAATACACAGACGTTAGTAAACGAACGTTTGTAAGTGTCAAACAAGTGTTACACCAAAATATACTTATATCAATACATAGTTTCAACCTCTACAAAACAACAACAACAACAATAATAATAATTTTTGGCACAAGGCCAGCAAGATCGAGGTGGGGTGATAAGTCATTTGCATCGGCCCTAATACTCAACTGGTACTTATTTTATCGACACCGGTAGGACGAAAAGTAAAGTCGGCCTCGGCGGGATTTGAACTCGAGCGTAAAAACAGACGAAATGCCGCTGTGCATTTTACTCTGTATGCTAACGATTCTACCAGTATATATATATATATATATATATATATATGTATGTGTATACCTAAACAAGAAACCCTTCCGGAATCAACTTTGTTTCCTCATAACTTTCAGAGA
>NC_069000.1:40262356-40264712 GCF_001194135.2 Octopus bimaculoides
TATATATATATATATATATATATATATGAGTGTATGTATAGGGCTAAATTGTTAGAGGACTCACCTTGCCAGGTAAATTCATGGTAAAACAATTCTCCCAGTTGGCTGTGGTGTAATCCTAGCCAACAAATCCAGCAGTAAGCAGTAAAGAAATGGCGAAAAATAGCTTCATAAAAAAACTTTACACTTTCTCTCTTTCTCGTTCATACGAGATATGATAAAATGGCGGCGACGGTGGAAGTTTTGCATATCGTAGTGGTGGTAGGAGTAGTGGAGATGAAGGTATTGTAAGTCGTGGTGGCGGTAGAGAGGGAGTGATATTGTAAGTCGTGCTGGTGGTGACGGTGGAGGTTTTTTTTAATGTTATGGTGATGGAGGTGGGGGAGGTGATCGTATTGTAATTCGTGAGGGTGGTGGTGGGAGATAGCGGTATTGTAAGTCGTGGTGGAGACGGCGACAGTGGAGGAATTATATGTGGTCGTGGTGACAGTAGAGGTGGTCACAAGTTAGTTAAGCAAGTGGTGGTGGTCGTGGTGGTGACAATGACGGTGACGGCGGCGGCGGCAGAGGCCTTGTGAGTAGTGTCGGAGGTGGTAGTGGTGGTGATAGTATAACTAGACGTGAGGGTGGCACAGGCTGAAGGCCAGGAGGAGGAGGTAATTATTAATGATAGTCGGAATAAGAGTAATTTTTTTTTATTGGTGCTGAAGGGGTGGGGAGAAATATTTATTGTGTTCTTGGCGGCGGCACAGGCGGTGGTGATGGTAGTGGGAGCGGGAGTGAGAAGATAATAATGGGGAGGATAGATAGACAGATAGATAGATAGATAGATAGATAGATAAATAGATAGATGGATGGATGGATAGATAGATAGATAGATACATTTCTTTTATTAGCCACACAGGGCTCAACAAAGATGGGACAAATACAATGTAGAGCTTTTCTTTTTGGGAGGGTGAAGGAAAAAAAAATAGGGGTGTGTCGATCAAAAGGGATCGAGAGAAAAAAAAAAGCGATCAATAGGGATCGTGTATCACAGTAATGTTCTCGTGTAAAAAGAGGGGAGGACAGTTTAGGTTTAGCCGTGGAAAGAAAAGCCTACGGAAAAGACCACGGTAGCCTTGGTCAATATTGTCATTGTTAGATACATAGATAGATAGAGAGAGAGAGAGAGAGAGAGCGAGAGAAAGAGAGAAAATGATTGTGGGGAAGGGGTGATGGGTATGATGATGAAAGGTAGCGGGCAGAGGAGGAATTTATTAATGGTGGCTTTGGTGATAGTTGTTGGGGTGGTCGTGGTGATGGTGGTTGTAGGAACCTACTAGAATGAAGTGGTGACGAGAAAAACTATAATAATGATGGCGGTAGCAATAGTGTTGTTATTGTTGCTGCTGCTGGTGGTGGTGAAGTTGATAATAGTGGTGGCAGTGATGTTGGTGGTGATGGCAGTATAGTGGTGGTGGTGGTGGTGGCGGTGATGAAAGCTGTGACATTGATGATAGTTTTAATTGTAACACGAGTTGTTTTTGTTGTAATGGTAAAGGCGGAGAGAGAGGTAGCTTTCTTTTTTCTTCATATTTTACTAGCGACGATGATAATGATTGTTTGTACAGCAATGGTGACGGCGGTGGTGGCGGAGGGTGGTGGTGGTGGTAGTGGTGGATGTGGTGGTGGTGAGCCGTTGCAACAGTAGTTTTACCTGTTGTGGCTGTAATGACTCTGATACAGTGCAAACTGTAGTAGTAGTAGTAGTAGTAGTAGTAGTAGTAGCAGCAGCAGCAGCAGCGGTAGTGGTGGTGGTGGTGGTGGTGGTGGTGGTGGCGGCGGCGGTTACTGAAATAAGAGCGATCCAGCCAGAAATACCTGCCAGGGCAAGAGTTAAAAGGAATTGTCTCCAAGACGAGACTTGAAAAATTGATTTAAAGGAAAACGAGGAAGGAAGATGACCCAGAGTAAGAGTGGGAGGGAGAAAGAGGGTAGACAGGTAGGTAGATAGATAGATAGATAGATAGATAGATAGATAGATAGGTAGGTAGATAGATAGGTAGGTAGGTAGAGAGTGAAAGAGAGAGAAAATTAGAGGGATAGCTAGATCACATACAGAGGCATAATACATCGCAGGTATATAAATGCTTTATAAATGTCTTTTCACCCAGGGTGAACATGTGGTACAAAACCGACAAATATCAAGGAGTGATGTTTGTAGAGGCCACAGCCCATGGAGAAGTAGCCCGTAGATTTTGGAAAGCTGTGAAGGAGACCAAACTCAACATTAAGATCGTTGAAATGCCAATGATCTCCACCAGATCACAACTATGTAGGACGTGCCCCTTTGAGAATACCATATGCACCAATG
>NC_069000.1:40265436-40267172 GCF_001194135.2 Octopus bimaculoides
ACCCACACACACACACACACACTTCATTTCACACAAGGACACATATGGAGACACGCATCCATCCATCCATACATACATACATACATACATACACGCACAGTACATAGTCACAAAAACCCATACACAGAAACACTCAGACATACACATACAAGGAGATAAGAGGTATACACCCCCACACATGCAAACACACACACATATGCAAAGACACGCACACACACATAAAAACATACAAACACAAACACACAAACATGAATATGCAGAATACATACATACATACATACATACATACATACATACATCGTTCTGGTCAAACGACCCTCCATGTTTGTTTTCGTTCGGTTTCCTTGTATGTCTGCACTGTCCTGTTTTTGTTCTCAACTTTGACCCTCCATAAATCCAAAATTTTATTTTGGAATTTATGGGGGCAACTGTCTTCGAAGACTCATTGTCGTTGAATGCTCGAAATGAGTAGATAGACAGCCGACAACTAATGAAGGGTCATTCTCTGTGTTACTTGTCCTGTTCTCCAATTTTTCTTTCGTTGTTTGCGTATTAACTCGCTTGTTTGTTTTCGTGCTTCATGTTGTTTACACAGTTGGTGACGTCCTGTACCCATATATGCACATATGTAGGCAAAGTGAATTATGACTAGTGCTACAGCTTGAAGTCTTTTGAGGACTGAAAGTAACCAAGAGGTATTATACGCTTTTAATGTTTGCGAGATTTTCTGGTGTAATCTCTGACAAAGGACATCAAAGTTTTATGAACCTTTGATGTCCTTTGCGGCAGTGGTTGTGTGGCATTTCGGATAAAGCCCTCTTCGAAATAATATAGAGTGGACGGGTTGTGAATAAACTTTAAGAGTTTAGGGAAAGGCGGTGGTGAGCGGAACGGCAGGGAAGGAGAAATGAGCCAGGTAGTATGTGAGCAGTAGGTCAATGACCTCGCTGGTAACGGCATATGCATATATACACAATCACACACATATATGTATATGTGTATACGTGTGAGTGCGAGAACGTGTGCGAGTATATGTGGATATATAAGTATTTATGTGTGTGTGTGTGTGTGTGCGTGTAGTTGCATGTACAGACAAAGTAATAAAGAATGCCAGTGTGAAGACAATGTGTGTGTGTGTGTGTGTGTGTGTGTGAGAGAGAGAGAGAGAGAGAGAGAGAGAGAGAGAGAGAGAGAGAGAGAGAGAGAGAGAGAGAGACAGACAGACAGACAGAGTGAAGAGATAGATCGACAGATAGAAAGAAAGACAGAAATAGATAAAGTTAGAGATAAATAGAGAGAGAGAAAGAGAGAGAGAGAGGAAGAGAAAGATATAGAGAGAGTAGGAGAGAGAAAGATAGAGAAAGAGAGATAGAAAAAGGGAGAGAGAGTGAGTGTGTGTGTGTGTGAGAGAGAGAATGTTTTACTTGTGTAGGGGGTAAATGTGAGTGATGGCGGCTGGGGAATATGACATTTTGTTAATGAGACACCTGTCGAGTTGAATGGACGGCGATAAAGGTTGTTACAAGATCATCATCATCATCATCATCATCATCATCATCATCATCATCATCAAAGGTTGTTACAAGATCATCATCATCATCATTAACAATGTATCGTTATCATTGTTTTTGTTATTAGGTTGATGATGATGATGATGATGATGATGAAAACAAAAAAGGGAAAACAACATAATTGGGCGGCGAAAGAATGTGCTTAATTTGATCGTCTTTGAAAAC
>NC_069000.1:40267690-40269050 GCF_001194135.2 Octopus bimaculoides
AGGTTCGAAATTTCCCCAAGACACCTGACGAAGGCTGGAGAGTATATCAGCCGAAACGTTGTGTTAACAACAAATAAGATGAGGACAAATATCCGACAAATGTAAATAATGTAATGAATTTTTGTATTAATAAATCACCTTTGAGTTGTTTTTTTTTGTTAAAATTCCGGCGACGAGGTTTAACTCTGGATCCACCCCACCACCACCTCCTCAGGGAGATTCAGCGTGACACAGAGTGTGACAAGGCCGGCCCTTTGAAATACAGGTTCTACTCATTTTCGCCAGCTGAGTAGACTGGAGCAATTTGAAATAAAGTGTCTTGCTCAAGGACACAATGCGTCGCCGGGAATTGAACTCACGGACTTACGATCGCGAGCCTAAAGCCCTAACCACTAAGCCACGCGCCTTTACATATTACACATGGATAAATACCAATAAACCAGTACTTGATGTGTGCGTGTGCTTGAATGTATAGCTCAGGGGTCACCAAGCCTTTTAGACTTGAGAAAGAACGAGACAGAGAGAGAGAGAGAGAGAGACAGAGAGAAACAGACAGACAGAAACAGAGAGAGAGGGCGGGAGTGAAATAGAGATGCGAATGAGGGTGCGTGTGTATATTGATAAAATGTTCGGGTATCTAAAATGTGTGAATGTAGGGTAGAGAATATGTGTGCTGCTGATACGCACACCTGTGTGTGTGTGTGTGCATACACCTGGCATGTCACTATTGTAACTGTATGTAGGTTTGTGTATGTGTGTGTATATATATGTGGTTTGAGTGTGTATATATGTGTGTGTGTATATATGTGTGTGTGTATATATATGTGTTATTAGCGTATAGCTATGAGAAGCTTGTGCGTGTGTGTATATATGTAGGTTTTTGTATCTGTGTGTATATATATGTGTGTGTATACATGTGTGTATATATAAGTTTGCGTATAGCTATGAGCAACGTGTGTGTGTGTATATGTAGGTTTGTGTATCTGTGTGTATATATATGCGTGTGTATAAGTGTGTGCATATATATATGTGTGTATGTACAAATGTACCTGCTTGTGTTAGGTGTAATACCAGGTGCGTGCTATTAGCGTATAGCTATAAGCAACTTGTGTGTGTGTACATATATGTAAGTTTGTGTATGTGTGTGTATATGTAAATGTGTGTGTGTGTGTGTGTGTGTGTGTGTGTGTGTGTGTGTACCTGTTTGTGTTAGCTGTATTACCAGGTGCGTGTTATTAGCATACAACTATGAGCAACACACTTCACTTCACGTTACTCTAGTCTATCGAGCTGCAAAGAAGCACTAACCGGATGCTGGTGCAGCTGTCACATCCAAATGTGACATTTCAGGTGTGCCGCT
>NC_069000.1:40269556-40272560 GCF_001194135.2 Octopus bimaculoides
AACATGTACCTCCCCCCACAACATATATACGATGGGCTTCTTTCAGTTTCCGTCTGCCAAATCCACTCACAAGGCTTTGGTCAGCCCGAGGCTATAGCAAAAGACACTTGCCCAAGGTGCCACGCAGTGGGACTGAACCCGAAACCATGTGGTTGGTAAGCAAGATACTTACCAGACTGCCACTCATTAGCTGTATCTCCCCCTCTTTCTATTTCGACTGTCACTTCGTATTTTATTGTGACAGATTTTTCTATCTACACTCCATAAACGAGTATACATCCGTCTGGCTTATTCCTTTCGCCATTCATAGCTACGTGCCGTTCAAAGTTATTTTCGCAAGAGAATGTGAACTGGTAGAAAGCTGACTTCTCATAATCAAACAAGACTGGACTTGGGTTTGTTGACAAAATCGTGCGATGCGTTTTGAAGTTTATTTTATTGTATTGCATTTTAATTTTATATCTCAACAACGTTCAACCGTTTTCCCTGTACTGCCTATACACATGCATACATACATACATACATACATACATGCATACATATAGGCGCAGGAGTGGCTGTGTGGTAAGTAGATTGCTTACCAACCACATGGTTCCGGGTTCAGTCCCACTTGGGAAGCAAGTTTCGTACCACACAGCTACACCAACACGAAGAATATTTTGATCTTGGTGTTCTATGTTCTCTTTTGTGACTCTATTTTTCCTCTACAATTTTTGTTTGTCATGTTTGAAATTTGAATTAATTTAACCTGTTTTTAGACAAATGACGAGGAAATTGCAAGGATAAAAAAAAACAACAACACATTTATCTGACCCCCCCCACACACACACACACGCTCACACACACATGTATGTATATATGTATATTGTATATATACACACACATACATGCACAGTTATATGTATACACATACACGCATATATGTACGTGAATAATACATGTTTCTCTCTGTATGTGTGTGTGTATATAATGTATATAATATATCTATATAATATATAGTATAATATAATATATAATATATATATATATATATATATATATATATATATATATATATATATATATATATATATATATATATATATATATACATATATATATTTATTTATATATATACAGATATATATATATTTATTTATATATATATATTATATATTTATGTATAATATATATGTATATATACAGTATGTATGTAAAAATATAAGTTATATACATGAATATATAAATTATATACGTCCTTATTCGAATTGTAGCAAACAACAAGTTACCCATTTGATCTATTTACACCGTTAAATATGACCCGGTTACTCATACAAGAGGCATTGTTGAAGTATTTTGAAAACAATCTGAAACCGTTTAGAGTCATAATACAGAGAGGAGGAGACTAACCTCGGGAAACCGGTGTACATTTGTTATGTCTGTTTGTGGAAGTCATTTGTCAACTCATATGTGTGTATGCATTTATGTATGTATGCATGTATGTATGCATGTATGTATGCATGCATGTATGTATGTGTGTATGTGTGTAGACATATATGAATGTACGTATGCATAAATGTACGTACGTATGTATATATGTATGTACGTACGTACATACGTATGTCTGTTTGTCTGCATGTATGTATGTATGTATTATGTATTGTGTATGTATGTATGTATTATGAATGTATGTAGGTATATTTTTATCATGTATGTATGTATGTATGTATGTATGAATGCACGTACGTATGTATGTATTATGAGTGTATGTATGTATGTATGAATGTATGTATGTAGGGGTATGTGCATGTATGTATGTTTGTACATATGTATGTATGTATATATTTATGTATGTATGTATGTATGTATAGGTGTGTGTATGTATGTAGAAGAGACCGGGTCTAGTTGTTACATTTTTTAATGTTTTTGCCTTGACACCCACATAAATGAACACAGCTGAAGCTTCTTTCCAGATTTAATTAGTAAAACATCTCCATTTATTGTTATTACCAGCAAAAATCAGAAATTACTCAACATTAATTAGACAGGTTATAATTAACGAGGTGGTGTCAGCTGTAACAATTTTCCCCGAGTGCGGGGTACGTTGTGTCGATAACTCGGAATTCTGTTAACAAACAAGTTCAAAATGAATACGTCTCTTGCTTCTTGCATCTAGGAAGTATTATTTTAATTAATTAACTGTGCTTGGAACCACCTCATATCCTAACTGTGATACTGAGAGCCCTCATCAGTCAATTTCCCCATTGCTACATGTGCCATCTAGTCGGAATCGTCCTCCATTAACTTCTCACCACACAGATCACAGAGAAAGTCCCGTCGTCCATCGGTACAGTCAGCGTGTGCCCAGTCTTTACAGATCATGCAGTGCACCCATTCTTCACCTGGAAGGGTGTCGGAATACCAATCTGAGCAGACAAGGCATTTCCAATCGGCGACTTGCTTGCTGCGAGACTGCTTCCCTTTGCCATTATCTATTTTACTTGACTTCCCCTTCCCCTTTGTTGCCTTTTCGGTACCAGTTGCTTTCTTTGGTTTGGATTTCCGTTCGTTTATTCCATCCCCTATTCGCTGTTTTACGGCAACATCCCGTAATGATTTCTTTTCATCCACAACTTTTCTGGCGGCTCTTTCCATGACATCAGGATGGGTATCCCTCTCTTGTAATCTTCCTTTTATAATTTTTAGGCATGGCGTGTTAAACCGAAATAGAAGGGATAAGTGGTTACATGCTAGGGGTAGATACATACATACATACATACATACATGTATGTATGTATGTATGTATGTATCTAAAAACTCTGACAGTTGACTATCTTATCAAGTATTTTATCGGCCATGTTATATAATTGGTCTGAATGCTCAACCTCTCAACCTGCTAGAAATAGTAATCAAATTCCTTTTAACATCTCGATACCGGCAGTTTCACGAGCAGGCTGTTCCGTTGATAGGATCAGCTGGAACCCTCGTCGTCGTAACCGACTGAGTGCCAGTATATACATATATA
>NC_069000.1:40277326-40278232 GCF_001194135.2 Octopus bimaculoides
GGAACAGCCTGCTCGTGAAATTAACGTGCAAGTGGCTGAGCACTCCACAGACACGTGTACCCTTAACGTAGTTCTCGGGGAGATTCAGCATGACACAATGTGACAAGGCTGACCCTTTGAATTACAGGCACAACAGAAACAGGAAGTAAGAGTGAGAGAAAGTTGTGGCGAAAGACTACAGCAGGGTTCGCCACCATCCCCTGCCGGAGCCTCGTGGAGCTTTAGGTGTTTTCGCTCAATAAACACTCACAACGCCCGGTCTGGGAATCGAAACGGCGATCCTATAACCGCGAGTCCGCTGCCCTAACCACTGGGCCATTGTGCCTCCTCATCAAATGTAAATAATGTAAATAATGTAAATTATAAGTAGTACATGTATTTCAAAGGGCCAGCCTTGTCATACTTTGTCACGCTGAATCTCCCTGAGAACTACATTAAAGGGTACACGCGTCTGTGGAGTACTCAGCCACTTGCACGTTAATTTCACGAGCAGGCTGTTCCGTCGATCGGATCAACTGGAAACCTCGGCGTCGTAACCGACGGAGTGCCACAGAAGAGACGCGATGGTCTTAGTTGGAACATCTGGGATCATAAATTGAATCTCAGTATTTGATCAATCCAGACCGAATGAAAACCAAAGTAAGCCGGCGTCGATGGAATTCTTAAATCAGAGCGTAAAGCGAAGAAACTGGATACCGCAAGGCATTTCCTCTGACGCTCTACCGATTAAAAAGAGCAGGTGTTGTAAAGAGGCATTAGCATAATCATTTTATAAACAACAACACGTCTGTTCATGTATACGTAGATATGATATATGTATGTATATATGTAGTTATGTACGTATGTATGTGTGTGTGTGTGTGTGTGTGTGTGTGTGTGTGTGTGTGTGTGTGTGTGTGTGTGTGT
>NC_069000.1:40278671-40280285 GCF_001194135.2 Octopus bimaculoides
TGTGTGTCTGTGTCTGTACGTCTGTGTGTGAGTGTGTATAAGTATATACGTATATATATATATATATATAGTTAAAAAAAACACAAAAACAAGAACAAAAAAACAACAAATATATATATATATATATATATATATATATATATAACTATATACGTATATATCCACGTATATACATACACACACACACACACATATATATACAATATATATATACAATCATACAATCATACGTATATACATACATAAATACACACACACATACACACATACATTATATATATATATATATATATATATAAATACATACAGCTAATACATAATACGCACACACGCACATTCTCTCTCACATTCACACATACACACACGCACATACATAGCCATACATAATACAAAAACATACAGACACACTACAAATGTTACCGTGGTGGCTCTTTTCATATTTGCTAACACCTTGTCACCCATTCAGGCACACTCTGATTTTATTATCACGCTTCTAATCTCGGGCAGTTGTCGTATTAAGAAGATTAACTGAGATTATATTCGAATTATTTTATCTGCGTTCCGTAACAGAAGTTTTTATTGACGACGTGTTTTATCATATTTAGACATCGACGCGGTGGCCAGTACTGTAATACCGCTAAAGACATACATAAAAGCATACACACGCACACACACACACGCATACATACATACATACATACATACATACATATATACATACATACGTGCATACGTGACAACCGATGCAGACTTTGTGGAGTTAACACCGAAGATATTACCCACATCACAAGCAGCTGTTCGAAAAATGCCATCACGGTATAATCTACCGATGGGACATGATGTTGTAGCTAGGACATTCTATTATAGAATCTGCCGGAGGGATAACTCCGAGGAAAAAGAATAAAGAACTCATAGTGTGGTAGAAGCCATAGCCACTCATAATAAAAAGGAATACTGGTGGAATGTACCAGTGAAGACCTCAATAAAATGTAAGCACAAGAGACCTGACATAATGATTTGGGATAGAGAAGAAAAACTGTACAGTTGTGGAAATTAGCTGTCCAGTGGATAAGGCTGAAAGATCAGTGAAAAAGAGAATACCTGCGCTGAACTATTGAGAAATCTGTAGTTACTCTATCCAGATTACAAGTTCAGGTTTACACCTGTAATTATTAGGGCCCTGGGATATTTAACACATTACCTAAATACCAATCTTGAGAAATTAGGCTTCTCAAAACCATAAAGGAGAAAGCTAATTCGAGGACTACAGATCCAATTCATCACTGGAACTGTAAAAATCTGTAAAACTTTCCAGAAGTTTATCATTTAAATATATATGAGCATGTCTAGATATGCAACTATATGCATGAGAATATATACATAAAGCAAAACATACAAATCTGCACATATACGTACATACATGCACACATACATACAACCAAAAATACCCTGTTGTTGATGTTGACATTCCAAAGAAGGAGACTTGGATCTAGATTAGAAACCGGCTCTTTTTCTACTGGCAAGAAATCTTGAAATAAAACTGAACAATGATATACTTACACATTGACATAGTGACATACTGAAACATACACAGACAGACAGAGGATTAAAAAG
>NC_069000.1:40283908-40285014 GCF_001194135.2 Octopus bimaculoides
ATGGTTCTTTATAGGGCGCAGTTTTTACAATCCCGTAAATAATAGTAATGGTATTTTTATATAAGCTTAAAGCTTATGGCGATCACCGTGCATTGACTAAGGAAAATAATCTAATAAAGGGGCAAAGAAGCCCTCGACATAAAAAAAGAAGGCTTTCCTATTCATATATATATATATATATATATATATATATATATATACACATCCTTTATCTCTCTTGTTGCAGTCGTTTTTTTTTAATTAAGCTTAGTATTATTCTATCGGTTTCTTTGACCGAACACATATTTACGTACACATGATAATTGAATCGTTGGCATAATCATGACGTTTTCATGATCTGATGAGATAGCTTTGTTTATTTGCATTGATTGGTAAATGTATACTTGTATTGTATAATGCCTAGCTTGCATGTTCTTTTCTACTCCTAGGCACAAGGCCCGAAATTTTGGGGGAGGGGCCAGTCAGTTAGATCGACACCAGTGCGCAACTGGTACTTAATTTATTGACCGCCGAAAGGATGAAAGGCAAAGTCGACCTCGGCGGAATTTGAACTCAGAACGTAAAGACAGCCGAAATACCGCTAAGCATTTCGCCCAGCGTGCTAACGTGTCTGCCAGCCAAATCCACTCACAAGGCTTTGGTCGGCCCGAGGCTATAGCAGAGGACACTTGCCCAAGATGCCACGCAGTGGGACTGAAGCAATCTACCTACCACACAGCACTCCTGCGCACACACACAATTATACATTCACACAGACGTACACACACACACACACACAGACATATACTTACACACAAAGAGAGAGAGAGAGAGAAATAAGAGATATGATCTGTAAACGAAGGAGGAAAACATTATTTAATACGTGGTCTAAAGATGTATTCATGGATTTATATAAACTGGGATTGTCGGTCATGATTACTCGAGTTACACGAACTGCAAGCTTTCAGGTGACACACACACACACATATGCTTGCAGTACTTCTGGAGCAAGTTATATAATTTATATATCTTATCGTTGCTTTTTATTTATATATTTATTTTGCTTCTTATCACAGTCTGTTGACTAATATGCAGTTCTGGCTGACATATCTTCTCTCTGTGTTAGT
>NC_069000.1:40285297-40287780 GCF_001194135.2 Octopus bimaculoides
TGTAGCAGCAGCAGCAGCAGCAGCAGCAACAGTAGAATTAGTTGTAGTAGTTATATTAGTAGTAGTAGTAGTGGTGGTGGTGGTGGTCATGGTGATGGTGGTGGTAGTAGTAGTGGTGGTGGTGGTGGTGGTGGTGGTAGTAGTAGTAGGGGTGGTGGTGGTGGTGGTGGTAGTAGTAGGGGTAGTGGTGGTGGTTGTGGTCGTAATGGTGGCAGTGGTGATAGTAGTAGTGGTGGGAGTAGTGGTGATGCTAGTAGTAATAGTGGTGGCGGTAGTGGTAGTAGTAGTAGTAGTAGTAGTAGTAGTAGTAGTAGTAGTAGTAGTAGTAGTAGTGATGGTGGTCGTGGTAGCTGCAACAGCTGCAGCAAAAACAATTGTAGTAGTAGTAGTAGTAGAAGTAGTAACTGAAGTAGTAACAACAGTACTAGCAACAGCAGCAGCAGTATTGTAAATGGATCTCTGCCTTTTGCGACGATGATTACCCAGTTGTTCGTTCAACTGAACTACCTGCTTGTTGAATTAGCAGACAAGTGGTTGAGTATTCCATAGGTTCATGCTCTCTCTCAATAGAACCATCTTTTAGACAGAAATTACCATTGCACATTGTGTATGTGTGGCGGTATTTTTGAATTACGGATGCACGTCGTCCGCCTAGCTTCCGCCTAGCTTCCGCCTAGCTTCCGCCTAGATTCCGACTAGCTTCCGCCTAGCTTCCGCCTAGATTCCGACTAGCTTCCGTTTGCTCAATTCTACTTACCCAAATTTATGGTAAAAGACCACTGCTCGAGATGCCATGCTGTAGAATCGAACCTGAGACACCGTGATTGAAAGCCAAGCTTTTAACCATTCGGCCATATTGTTTCCAATGGTAAAGCAATCCTGAGTAAACTCAACCTGAAGACACATTTTAAGTCGTCTGAGAAATCTAAGCTTGCTTCTTCCTCACCCCATCTCGTATCCTGCTGTTGTTATTTCGTATTAGTTTTCTATTTATTTCAGTCTCTGCCTGCCTTGTATGCAGGATAAGGATATTCCATCTATACTAGCTATGAAGTGTTCCGAACACTATTAGTATCTTAATTTTTGTGCTTAAGCTCTTCAATTCACTTAACTTCCAGATTAATTTGATGAACATGTAGATTATAATTGGGATGAGCGGCGTAATTAACCCCTTTTATCTTGTTTCTAGCAATGTGTTTATGTTGCTATGGTAGACTGAATCCCCTGTAGTCATCTGTTTTAATTTTCTCCTTCGTTTCTCTGTTGTACTTTATCGGTTTCAGTTACTCCACAGTATTTATATCGATGGTTCTGGTTTTTTTAAACTTCAGTTCCTGTATCTAATTTAATGTTCTCACTTTTAGTTAATTTGCCTCTTATTATAATAGCGTTTGCATATGTATATAATCCTATACTCACTTTGGCACGACTAGAGATATGCGCTGCCCCCCTACTGACTTTGTTTCTCTATAATTTTACGAAAAATAGTGACTTTTTAATAAAATTTTCCAGAGATACATTTTAGATAATGCAGATCAGGGTTATATCAGAACTTGTGGTTAGCAGATGAGTGACTATCTTTTGATACAGACACAACACAGGGTACGCTTTTAAGTATTTTGGATAACATTTTCAGAAATAACCCAATAAGTTTCCCATTAACTCAGTGAAATATTTATGGGTCCCGCTAGTCTATTAATCCCTTTCGGTCCCTTTACTAAACGTAAATTTTATTAGAGATTTAAACAAATCAGAAAACTGTCTGTTCAAAAGGTTTCCCAGTGCTATGTTCCTCAGACACCGCGAAGAATGTTTAAGGGATCAAGTTTTCCCTCTAATTCCCTGTTAAGAAGTAAGCTCCCCCCCCCCTCCGCCCTGGGTCTCTTTGCTATCTACAGATGCTAGTATTTCGAATGTGCCTCGATTTGTAACTACATTGTTTCGGGTTCGGTCTCACTACCTGGTATCTTCTTCGTTAAGTTTCTCCTGTTTTTCTATTATAGTCGCGTGTCGACCGGTGCCCTGTGAGTGAATTTGGTGGACGGAAACTGTGCGGAAACCCGTCGTGTGTATATATGTATATGTATAAGCATATCTATCTATCTATCTATCTATCTATCTATCTATCTATCTATCTATCTATCTATCTATCTATCTATCTGTCTGTCTGTCTGTCTGTCTGTCTGTTCGTCCGTTTGTCTGTCTGTCCGTCTCTCGGTCTATCTATCTATCTATCTATCTATCTATCTATCTATCTATCTATCTATCTATCTGTGTATATGTGAAAGTACATGTGTTTATGTGTGTGTGTGTATGTATGTATGTGTGTGTGTATATCTATGTGATTGTGTGTGTGTACGTGGGCGTGTGTGTATGTGTGTACGTTCGTACGCTTGTATGTGTGTATGTATGTATGCATGTATGCATGCGTGTGTCTGTATGTATGTATGCATACGTGTGTATGTATATATGCATATATTTAT
>NC_069000.1:40288109-40291190 GCF_001194135.2 Octopus bimaculoides
TTACTCAAAATTTATTGACTTATAAGACACAGGATCCCTTTTTTGCAGCAGGGAGTATAATTATCTATTTATCTATCTATCTACCTATCTATCTATCTATCTATCCGTGAATCTGTCTGTCTGTTTGTTTCGGTTTGTTTGTCTGTGTCCCTACCCGTCCGTCCATTCATCCACCCATCCATCCATCCATCCATCCATCTAGCTATTTGTCTGTCTGTCTCTGTCTATTTATTTATTAGTCTGTCTGTCTGCCTATTTATCTATCAGTTTGTCTGTCTGTCTGTCTATCTATCTATCTATCTATCTATCTATCTATCTATCTATCTATCTATCTATCTATCTATCTGTGTGTGTATCTGTCTGTGTATCTATCTGTCTGTGTGTGTATTTCTGTCTGTTTGTCTGTCTCTCTGCCTACCCGTTCGTCCGTCCTTCCGTCCATCCATCCATCGATCTATCTATCTGTCTGTCTGTCTGTCTGTCTATTTACAGTAACCTCTTGGTTAGGGACGCATCTCAGATAAATACGCGCAAAATTTTCAAGTGTCCCAGATCCAAGTTTATCAACGATTTATTCTACGGCAACATTGACGAACATCTAAATAAGTAATAAACGGCCCAAGGTACGTGATATCTTGTGAAGTTTATTGTTTAAACATGTCATGCAAAGTCATCTGTTTCAGTTTTTGTGGGCTTATTTATTTGTTTTCGCTGCGCTTCCAATGTTACTCGTCTTAGCTTCCTCTGAAAGCAATCAAACTAGTTTTTCAGGTCATTGTAACCATCCTCTTCTGCAGCTTGCACATCTGCACATAGCAACTGATCTTCAATGTTGAACACGGTGTTGTCCAGTTTGCCGAAGCCGTTGAAACTGACATTATCGATTGGCGCAGTAGGGTCGCTATGGTCACTTTCATTATCGGCGTCCTAAGTTATTTCTTCAATTCATGACCCTATCATCAACCCTTCAATGTCCTCCAAAATCGCCTGTACATACTCCTCATTGTTTTCCTCATCGACATGCAGATATTCCTCTAATTCGTCCTTGATCATTGCAATATTGAATGAATCGAAGCTAAGCAAAATTTCGGACATCCATTCGATTTCTTTAATAATTCATCCTTTTTAAATGCGTTCTTGATTGATGCAGCTGATATTGCATCCCATGTACGCGTCACACAGTGAGCGGCATCGAGTAGATGTGCAGGATTACAATAAGCTACACCCGTCGCCCCTCTGCGTAGCTTTTTGCTTGTGGATTCTCGTGGCCTCATCAAACTCGAAAACTCAAGAACGTCATTGATATACAAATATTTGCACCTTTCTTTTAGTGTTGCAATGATCCCCATATTGCATGGTTATTTCCAGCAGGGGCATGTAGGTGGGGGAAAATACAACCATGACGTTATCCCGTTCAAAAGCTTCAAAATAGCCTGAAGCATTGTCGTTCAACAAGAGAACACGGCGTCCCGTTCTCTTCTTCACTTTGTTGAACTATTTATAACACGTTTTGATATCCATCCACGCTTTGCTCTCATTAAAGTACTTCAGAGGCCATTCCCGATTTTCTTACAGACTGCCCTTTGCATTTTCCGATTAATGCTTAAGGAACTTTGTGCGTTCCTGTGACATTCGCACGAACAATGAGTGACATCCGTTCTTTAACTTTCTTCTTTCCTCAGGTGGCGCTGACATCTTCGTATTGCATAAGTAGGGTATATTTGAGCATCTACCGAAAAAATAACCCTATCTCATCCATGTTATAAACATTTTTCAGCATTATACTGTTCAATTGTTGTTGGCACTCCGTCGCTTACGACGACGAGGGTTCCAGTTGATCCGATCAACGGAACAGCCTGCTCGTGAAATTAACGTGCAAGTGGCTGAGCACTCCACAGACACGTGTACCCTTAACGTAGTTCTCGGGGATATTCAGCGTGACACAGTGTGACAAGGCTGACCCTTTGAATTACAGGCACAACAGAGACAGGAAGTAAGAGTGAGAGAAAGTTGTGGTGAAAGAGTAGGGCAAGGTTCGCCACCATCCCCTGCCGGAGCCCCGTGGAGCTTTAGGTGTTTTCGCTCAATAAACACTCACAACGCCCGGTCTGGGAATCGAAATGGCGATCCTATGAGCGCGAGTCCGCTGCCCTAACCACTGGGCCATTGCGCCTCAACACTGTTCAATTACGGTATATAAATCGTTCAATGCAACCAATAACTCCGGATCTTCTTTGTTCACTTCTACTCCTTCGCCATGGAGCAAAACTTTCCGTAACCCGTGATGTACTCTGAATCTGATTAACCACTGCCGCGATGTTTCAAAGTCATCTTCCAATATCTATAATTCCACAGCCGTCTGGTTTGCTTTTACAATGGCCAACGACGGTGGGACAGGCATGTCTACATGACGAACGCAATCAATCCACAAGCGCAGCATGTCTTCGAGCTCCAAAAAACCGACCCACTGACGCTCGAAATGTTTGCGTTATGGTCTCCCAAGACATGAAAGTACAAGGTTTTTGGATCGCTTCCCGGTTCTCCCAAAGCTTTCGGATAACACCTTCACTCACTTCATACTCGCTTACTCGGATGATCCAATCTCTGGGATTCATTCAAACGCATCCCCCTTTCCTTTGCTGGGCATCATGGAGAAAACTGACAGGAATGATGACAAATATGATCTAAAACGGTGTGCATACGTGAGCTTTGCTGTGATTGGTTGCACGCATGCATTCGCGCAGCTGATTTGCTACCGCTGTTGCTATGTGCGCACCTACCGGCTAAGTACGCACAAGCGGTTAGATTCAAGCTGCGGTACTTAAGAGGGAGATTGCTGTATCTGTCTATCTATCTATCTATCTATCTATCTATCTATCTATCTATCTATCTATCTATCTATCTATCTATCTATTTCTGTCTATATATCGAGATGCATGTAGATACATATTTATATATCTATATAATTACATATAAGTGTATGTGTATATATATATATATATATATGTGTGTGTGTGTGTGTGTGTGTGTGTGTGTGTGTGTGTATATGTATATATATATATATATATATATATATATATA
>NC_069000.1:40295059-40296696 GCF_001194135.2 Octopus bimaculoides
AAATGATAATAATAATAATAATCCTTTCTACTGGAAGGCACAAGGAATGATACTTTGGGAGAAGGGGTTAGTTGATTATATTGGTCGCAGGGCTGAACTGGTACCTTTTTCATCTACTCCGAAAGGGCGAAAGGCAAACTCGACCTCGACGGAATTTGAACTCAGAACGTAGCGATGTGCAGAATACAGCTAAGCATTTCGTCTAGCGTGCTAACGATTCAGCCAGATCGCCGCCTTAATAATAGTGATAATAATAATAATAATAATAATAATAATAATAATAGCGACTACAACAAGAACAACAATAATAATGATGGAACAGTTACAAGCTGGTTTGTCTCTTTGTCACGGTGAGAATCACCACAAAAGTTTTAGTTAGAAAAAAGGGAACAAATTGCATGGTCCCATAGGCTTAAGGGAAACAAGGGTCGCTACGCAAGCAAGACTCTAGGAGTTCCAACAAAAACACGAGTCAAAAGAATGAGTGATGATGATGATGATGATGATGATGATGATGATGATGATGGTGGTGGTGCTGCTGATGATGGTGATGATGGTGATGATGATGGTTGTTGCTGTTGTTGTTGATGATGATGTTGATGATGAGGATGATGACGATGATGATGATGATGATGATGGTGGTGGTGCTGCTGATGATGGTGATGATGGTGATGATGATGGTTGTTGTTGTTGTTGTTGATGATGATGATGTTGATGATGAGGATGATGACGATGATGATGGTGGTGGTGGTGGTGATGGTGATGATGATTGTTGATGATGATAATGACGGTGATGATGAAAAAGAAGATGATAATGAAGATGATGATGATGGTGGTAGTGGTGGTGGTGATGATGATGATGACGATGAAGACTATGATTGTTGTTGATGATGATGACGGTGGTGGTGGTGGTGGTAGCAATGAAGACGATGATGATGATGATAATGATGATTATGATGATGATGATAAAAACAATAACGGTAATACATGGTACCAGTAATAACCGTAATAGTTGGCTTCATGCCTGGTGAACAAAAAAAAAAAAAAAGAAATCCTGTTTGCTGCCGAAATAGAAATTTCCCGAAATAATAGTTGAAGATAAATAATTGTGCCAGTAATCTCAGTTGGGGTGGAGATTAGATTAGGAGTTAGTTTCACTCGGGTATTATCAGCAATAAACATTATTTCTTTCTCCGTGGAGTTGATTGACACCTAGCATTCATATTGTCTTTTTTCTTCTTTACGATCTGCTATAAAGAAACTCAGCTCCATGTATGTATGTGTGTATGTGTGTGTGTGTTTATATGGTAATACAATAAACAATACACACACACACACACATATACACACATAGACACACAAATATATATAATAACATATATATATGCATGTGTGTCCCTCCACCATCGCTTGACAACCGATGCTGGTGTGTTTACGACCCTGTAACTTAGCAGTTCGACAAAAAGAGACCGATAGAATAAGTACTAGGCTTAAAATAAGTCCTAGGGTCGACTTGTTCGACTAAAGGTGGTGCTCCAGCATGGCCGCAGTCAAATGACTGAAACAAGTAAAAGAGTAAAGAGTATACTTACATACATACATACATACATACATATATATATATATATATATATATA
>NC_069000.1:40296816-40298193 GCF_001194135.2 Octopus bimaculoides
TATATATATTATTTAAAAGAGTTCTAACTGTCTGTTTTTTATGTGTTTTATTTATATTCTTATAAAATTAATGTGGGATATAAAATATGGAATATATAATATAAATAGTTAAATGAAATGAAGTATTGAATGTCTTATTGAATATATGAAATATTGAGTATTAAATATATGTAGGGGCTAGTATACTTTCCTGCTTTATAGCAGTCATCAAGGTCCCATTCGCCATGATTGACCTGTAAATCCACAGGTTTTTTACGTATTCACTTTCTGTATATATCCTCGTGTTCTTTTCTGCTGAAGAGCGTAGGCTCGAAACGTAAAAGACTTTCTCACCTTCCCGAGCGTCAAACTAATACACCTGCTTGTTGTTTATACACCCGTCTTTGTCTTTTGTTTTTCTGTAAATTTCAACTATATATATATATATGATATCGTTAAACTGAATAATATTTCCAAAAATATATATTGACGCAACGTTATCAAGGGAATCTAAAATTAGTGAAGTTCGATTTGAACGTATGAAATATTTCCAGTACAAAAACTCATACAAGAAAAAAACGCATTATTAGTGGATAACAAAAAATTATAAAAATAAAAAATAAATGTGCGCCAGCCAACGATGGGGCTTAAGGAGGACCGCAGTCGCATGCCTTAAACGAATTTGGTTTCACCGTCATCATCATCATCATCATCATCATCATCATCACCTTCATCACTACCACCACCACCACCACCACCACCGTCATCATCATCAGCATAGTCATCATCATCAACAACAATCATAGTGGTCATCATCATCATCATCATCACCACCACCACTACCACCATCATCTTCATCTTCATCACCATCATGTGATTGAGAAGCTCACTTTGCAGCCATGTTGCTTCAGGTTCAATACCTAATATTGGGGTGGGGGGAAATTGATATTCATAAAATATATATATGTATAGAAACCATAGTTTATATTCATGTAAATGAAGAATAAACGTAGTCGATTATTTCAGAAAAAGTGAAAGAATAGAAAGAGAGAGAAAGGAAGAAGGGGGTGAAAGGTAGAGTGTGAGGGAGGAAGAATCGCCTTTAGTATTGGACAGAGCTTGAAACGATGAATGGTGAAGTTGACCTTGGCAAGATTTGAACTCACAACGAAGAGAGCATGAACGAACGCTACAAGGCATTATTATATCCAACGGTCTGTCGCTGTTGAGGGGAGATGATATCGCCATGTGAATGTGATATTTGCTGATATTTGCAAATAATTCAACCATTCAAGAATTTCTGCCGTGAAACTGCTTAACCTAACCTACACACACACACACACACACACACAAACACACACACACACACACACACACACACACACACACACACACACA
>NC_069000.1:40298573-40301577 GCF_001194135.2 Octopus bimaculoides
CATACATACATACATACATACATACATACATACATACATACATACATACATACACTCATATATGCATACATACGTAGATACATACGTACGTACATACACACATACATACACAGATGCTTGCACATATACATATAGAAAAAACAGACGTACATACATGCATACATACATATATACATACATGAATGCATGCATACATACGTACATACATACATACATATATACATACATACATACATACATACATACATACATACATACATACACACACTACGCACGTATCTACCTGCATAAATAAATGTATACACTTACCTGCCTATCTACCTACCTACTTACACACACACATATATACACACTCAGAAACCCCCACCGTCCTACGTGTATACATGCACACACACACTTCCATAGTTATTTACATGCATATCTCCCTCCATGTCTACCTGCCAAACCTACGCATCGACACTTTTACCACGTATTTATCTAATTCCCTAACCGCCTCCTTCCACTAACCGCCTCCTTATCCAGCCTATAAACCTACCAAACCATGCACCATATCTTGTATGATAGAATCAGCCCCTACTGCGGTAAACTAGGGATGTTTATCCTGTCAGCCAACTATGAACAGTTCCTTCATCAGATGCTCTTCTGTTAGTATCTTCAGATATGATTATGTTTATCTTACGGATTTTTACTGTTTTGGAATTATGTAACGTGGAGTAGTGATCTGTCAGATACTGTTGTGAGTGTATGTGTGTGGGAGCAGTGTTGTGTTATTATATCGGACCGTCAGGCGGCGAGCTGGCAGAAACGTTAGCACGCCGGGCGAAATGCTAAGCGGTATTTCGTCTGCCGTTACGTTCTGAGTTCAAATTCTGCTGAGGTCGACTTTGCCTTTCATCCTTTCGGGGTCGATAGATTAAGTACTAGTTACGCAGTGGGGTCGATGTAATCGACTTAATCCCTTTGTCTGTCTTTGTTTGTCCCCTCTATGTTTAGCCCTTTGTGGGCAATAAAGAAATAAGAAACGTTAGCACACCGGGCGAAATGCTTAGCGGTATTTCTTCAGTCTTTATGTTCTGCGTTCAAATTCCGCCGAAGTCGACTTTACCTTTCATCCTTTCGGGGTCGATAAATTAAGTACCAGCTACGCAGTGGGGTCGATCTAATCGACTGCTGGCCTCTCCCCCAAAATTTCGAGCCTTGTGCCTAGAGTAGAAAAGAATATACAATACGTCTGGCAGAATCGTTAGCACGCCGGGCGAAATGCTTAGCGGTATTTCTTCAGTCCTTACGTTCTGAATTCAAATTCTGCCGAGGTCGACCTTGCCTTTCATCCTTTGGGGAAAGATAAATTAAGTACCAGTTGCATACTGAGATCGATCTAATCGACTGGGCCCTCCCCCAAAATTTCTGGCCTTGTGCCTAGAGCAGAAATGATTATTATGTCGGACAGTGTAGTGTTGTTCAGAGGAGTAGTGAAGGCGCGTGGCTTAGTGGTTAAAGGTATACGGCACACGATCGCAAGATCGTGATTTCGATACCCGACGGCACGTTCTGTCCTTGAGTCACACACAATTTTGTTTTGATTTTCACGTTGCTCCACTCCAATCAGTTGGCAAAAACGAGTTGTACCTGTATTTCGATGGGCCAGCCTTGGCGCTTTCTGCCTTGCGCTGAATCTTCTTGAGAACTACTTGACGGCTATAGTAGAGAAGACTGCAACCAAAAAGAGCCGCAAGCTGGAATTGAACCTAAAATACCTAGACATCGAATGGAATCGGAATAAATTTAAGTCATTATTTTTAGCTCTAGAGAAGTCACCTCCAATGACGCGTGACTAAAGGCTATGCTAATGTATGTCATGTGTGCGCGCGCATGAGTATGTGTTTGTGTTGTATATATATGTGTGTGTGTGTGTGTGTGAGAGAGAGAGAAAGAGAGAGAGAGAGAGAGACCATACATGAAAAACGTCACAACGGTTCACACACGCCTATTGTTTACAAGGTAGCTTGTGGTTCTCGTCCACGAAAGGTCAGGCTTCTGGTTATATTTTCTGAAATTTTCTCACAAGTCGCAAGACGATCTCAAACCCCACAAAATAAAGTTCTTTTATTGCGGTTTTTCGCTGTTATCAACTATGTATATGTGTATGGAGGTCATTACTGAGTTTTATTTCAAGATTTCTCGCCAATAGAGAAAGAACCGGTTTCTAACCTAAATCCAAGGCTCTTACATAGGAATTTCAACATCAACAACAGGGTATTTTTGTATGTATATATGTATGTATACCTGCAGATGTGTATGCTTTGCTTTCATTATGTATTCTCATACATATATTTGCATATCTAAACATGCTCATATATACTTAAATAATAAACTTCTGGAAAGTTTCACAGATTCTTACAGTTCCAGTGATGTATTAGATCTGTAGTCTTCGAATCATCTTTCTCCATTCTGGTTTTGAGAAGCTTAATTTCTCAAGATTGGTATTTAGGCAGTGTGTTACATATCCCAGGGCCCTAATAATTACAGGTATAAACCTAAACTTGTAATCTGGATAGAATAACTGCAGATTTCTCAATAGTTCAGCGTAGGTAGTCTCTTCTTCACTGATCTTCATTTTCATGTTAACATCCGTTTGGTTCCGTTCAAGCAATTCGTAATGGATAATCCCTTCCCAGTCCCACCGTACGCACAACATCGTTTTACGCGGATGAAGATCATGTTTCACGTGCGGTGTCGCTTGTTTACCGAGGTTAAGCCATTCCTTACGCTGCTTCATATTGATGTACAGGCACCATTTCTCGTCGCCAGTAACGATTCGGTAAAGAAATCGTTGCTTGTGTCCATGAGTTGAGCGGTTGAAACAAGAACAAGAACAACAAGCATTCTTAAAAGAGAAAAGAAGCATGGTCATTCTTTACCCAAGTGACCTTATCTTATCACCCATCACTTGTTATGCGCTCATAAATTAGTTTGATAGTTGAGCTCTGATTGACTGTATGCA
>NC_069000.1:40302512-40305428 GCF_001194135.2 Octopus bimaculoides
TGTGTGTGTATATATATATATATGTGTGTGTGTGTGTGTATTTAGAGAAAAACGAATATATATGTACATGTGTGTGTGTGTGTGTGTGTGTACATATATATAGAGAAAGATGAATGCGGGTGTGTGTGTCCGTAGATGAGGCTATTCAAAGCCGACACAATAGTATAGAATATTTATGTCGACCGTAAAGGTGAGAGTCGGTGGTGCGATGAAAGTCGATGTCACACAGGAAAGACGCACAGGTGAGACAGGAACAATGGCTACATTCCACGACATCAGGCATGGCACCAGAGAATACCACACCCCACACCTCCGCTACCCAGACACTACGCACACATGCACACACATACACATACACACACGCACGTATACACACGCACACACATGCACACTCAGGCTCACGCATATACACACACATACATACATAAATATACGTGTGTATATATATATATATATATGTGTGCGTGTGGACTGAATATAGAGCAGCAATAAGAAAAGGAGAATGCAAAAGAATATATTATTAGCTTGCAGTTGTTTCTGCTACAAGATGCAGTGGACTCGTAGTTGAGTGCCTGAATAACACCTTACGGCTTCATCGGAGCCTCGAACATGAACTGCAATTTAATTGAGAAAGAATTACATTTGTGGTTATAGAGGGATAGGCATCAACAATGAGACGTGTATAAGAAAAGCGGGTATCCAAGATGTGTATGTGCGCATGCGCGCTCTCACACACACACACACACACATACACACACACACACACTCACACACATATTCTTGTATATTTTATTTTACTTGCTTCAGTTACTGAATAGTGGCCGTGCTTATTATATAAATCTTTTATGCCGAACCGCTAGGTTCCGGGGGTGGGGGGACAACCTTTGTCAAGCGGTGGTGACAAGACACACACACACACACACACACATATATATATATATATATACAGACATGCATAATATATTATATATATAGATATACATATATACATATATATATATATATATATATATATATATATGTATGTATGTATACACACATACATATACATACACACACACACACACACACACACACATATATGTATGTATACACACATACATATATATGTTCATACTCCACTACATCACAATTACTGCCATCACTACCAACCCCATCGCTACACCGCCTCCTTTTCTCTTCTGCATTAATCACGTGACATTGTCACCTGTCAGTAAGGGGTAGGCTTTTTTTCGCCATCCACCCCGATCCTGTAGTAACTACCGACACCCTTTAAAATTGTTTTGCCCTTCTAAATTGTCACACACCAAATTACTCCCTATCTCGCCCCACCACATCTGAACCCTACTCGTCTACCCGTCGTCTCCTCTCATCCACCCGCCTTTAATTCTGTCCCTTTTACATCTTTACATGTTACTCCACCCGTTTTCTATTCACTGGTTTCATGTTATCTCTTTGTCATTAGCAGTTGTCAGATGCGATGAGAAGAGGGGGGTGTACGTTGTGGCGGGTGGGAAAAGGGGGTTAAGATGAAATGGCTGAAATCAGGGTGGATAGATAGGTAATTGCGAATGAGTCATGGATTTTGTTACACTTGTGCTGTCCATAACTCAACTCCAACATGGCTGAACTATGGTCAAAATCACTCCAGCCATTATTTTTTTATTTGCCCACGATGCAGGCATGGCTGTGTGGTTAAAATGCTCAGTTGGTAACGACGCTGTTTCGAGTTCAGACCTACTGCCCGGCACCTTGGGCAAGTGTCTTCCATTAAAGCTCAGAGCTGACCAATGCCTTGTCATTGAATTTGGTAGATGGAAACTGTGTGGAACCCCTCATGTATACACACACACATAAGTATGTATATGTGAATGTGTATATGTGTGAGTGTGCGTATGTGAATGTGTGATATTTCTTTACTACCTACAAGGGGCTACACGCAGAGGAGGCAAGCAAGCACAGACAAACGGATTAAGTCGATTATATCGACCCCAGTGCGTAACTGGTACTTATTTAATCGACCCCGAAAGGATGAAAGGCAAAGTCGACCTCGGCGGAATTTGAACTCAGAACGTAATGGCAGACGAAATACCGCTAAGCATTTCGCCCGGCGTGCTAACGTGTCTGCCAGCTCTCCGCCTTTAATGTGTGTATGCTTGAGTGTGTGTGAATGTGTGTGCATATGTAACTGTGTTTGTGTTTTTGCTTCCCCACCACTGCTCGATACGGCCCCATAAGATATCAGTTCGGTGAGAAAGACCGATAGAATAAGCATTAAACTTCAAAAAGAAAAAAAGAAACAGTAGGTACTGGAGTCGATTACTTCAATGAAAATACTTGAAGGTGATGCCCCAGTATGGCCGCAGTCCAGTGACTGGAACGCGTAAAAGATACCCAGTCTAGTCACTCCTAAGACAATGGATGGAGTGCGATTTAAGTAAGATTTGGTTCCTGTTTCCAGCAGGTCGAGCAACCACAGATTTCGTTCCATTATTGGCTCAGAAGACAGGTGTTCAAATGAGAAGGACATGTCCGAGTAACAATATTGTGAGTTGAAATGGTGGCTGGGGTTATTGTTTTATCCGCACTGATAGAAAGGTAAAAGGTAACAAGCCTGATATTGTTATCTGGAATTAGAGCAGGAGGTGTATACTGTCAGATCTTTGCAGTACTTTTTGAAAGAAACAATTCTTTAAAAACACCATCGGTACGCCATCGATGTGGTAGACAAAGATAGACAGAAGAACCACATATATATATATATATATATATATAATATACATTTCGGTTTTTGCCTTCCAAATCCATCTAGCAAGGTTTTCATCGAGCAGGGGGGTTATGGTAGCAGACATTTGCCCAAGGTGCCGCTCAGTGGGACCAAACCCGGAATCCATGTAGTAAGGAACCAGACTTCTC
>NC_069000.1:40306894-40312829 GCF_001194135.2 Octopus bimaculoides
TGTGTGTGTGTGTGTGTGTGTGTGTGTGTATGTGTGCGTGCGTGCGTGTGTGTGCGTGCGTGTATTTGGAGCATATGACTTCTAAACTGTACGGACGCTAGCTTAAAGAAAATTACCCATCACCCATTCATATGTGTACATAGATTCCTGATATGTACACACACACAAACACACACATATATTCTTTTATTCTTTTATTTGTTTCAGTCATTTGACTGCGGCCATGCTGGAGCACCGCCTTTAGTCGAACAAATCGACCCCAGCATTTAAGTACTGCACTTTCGCGTATCACCTGTTTCAACATAACTGTCATATAGATACAAACTGTCATTTTAATCCCGTGCAACGGCGGGCATCTCTGCTATTTTATATATATATATATAATTTTATTTAGTGCTTATTTTGATTTTATTCACCCTACTTTGAGGTATGCATATAATATGCACAAACATAATGTATACATACATGTATGAATACATACGTACGTACGTACGTACGTACGTACATACGTATACACATGCACGCAGATACAGTTATATTTGCATGTATATACATACATGTATATATACACACAAATATATACACACAAACATATACACACAAACATATACATACAGACACATACACGCAACCATAATACATACATGCATGCATACATACATACATACATACATATATGCGTATACACATGCACGCAAATACAGTTATACTTCTGCACTATTTTAGAGATCAGCTGCCGTACAGATGTGAACACGTTTTCCAAAAACAAAGTGAGGGTGAATCTTTACGGTCACCTACTTTAAAACCAGCCACATTTCTACCCAGATTTTGAATGCATGTTTACAGAACAATCGGTGATTGTTACTTAAAGCAGATACATCATGAAAGTCTAAATTAACAGCGGTATTCGTCTCGAGGTAGTATCTCTTACGTAACATACAATGCTAAATGACTCAAAAATATAGCAGTAGTAGATTAAAATCGTCCTGTGGTGGCATTTCTTCTTTGAGCTTCGTCAGTCGTAAGTATCCTCTGATGACAGCAAGCTAAGACGAAATCAGTCATTTCTGATAAAGAAAAGCAGTAATGGAAAAATCACTGATGTTGCAATTAGGCAGCCGTTTGAATAAAAATTCGTTGTGTGCAACAGAAGCAGTATTAGTTTAAAAGAGTGATCCGCGTATCATTCTTAATGTATATACGTTATCGGAAGCCTAATTCACTGTGGTATTTGTCCTGAGATAATATAGTGTTAAAAAGCATAAAAATATATCAGTAGCAAGTGAAAACTTCTCAGCGGCAGTGTTGGCATTGCTGAATGCACATTTCAACGTCTTCGGGCTTCATCAGTAGCAAGTACTCACTGGCAACCGCATGATAAGACAAAATCCATTCTTAATGATGTAGCAAAATAACGATTTAAAATCCCTGATGCTGCAAATTAGCTGTTAGGCTGAATAAAAATTCGTTGTGTGCAACAGAAGCAGTTTTAGCTTAAAATATCAACCAGCATATCATGCTTAAAGAAAATTTTCATGATATAACTGCTTTTGTATCTGCATACAAAACTTCTTATGACATATCTACTTTAAGTATGATTGTGAGATTGCTATTTGAAACTACTACTAATTTAAACTGCTACTGTTTTAAACTACTGGTACTAATAATTACTGATGATCTCGGCCATGTCAGCCAATGGCTAAGTGATGAAAATTATGAAGAACTCCAGATTTCAGATAAAGAAAGCAACCAGTTAATATGCACGTAGCCAACACATTCTTGAAGCAGGCTTGTAAAATTATTTAAGACTTTTATAAATTTCAACAAGTACCATTTATCATTTTATGTTATCTATGTGTCAGTGATGGAAGTCTGTTTCTTTGTAAGAAACCTGATTCTTTATGGTAGGAAGAATTAAAATATTTGACAAAGAAAGATAGCATATATATGTACGCTACTCAATCCCCTCTCTCTCCTTCTCTCCCTTTCTCTCTCTCTCTCTCTCTCTCGCTCGCATTTGGGCTTTTGAGCGACGTATGAGCATCCCATACACACGTGCTTAAACATATACATCTATACAAAGCACTCACACACACATATACCATATATAGTCACACCTATATGAAACATATGAAGGATTATTACACACACATACATATTGTGATTGAAACGCAGCGTTAAATATATCGCTACCCTGTTCTTGTGAAATACAGATATTTAGCATAAGGTTTATGTTAGCCACGTGAATAACTTTCTAACAGAAAATATACGGAAGACTTTCATTTGTTAGACATTTTTTTAATATGAGTAGTCCCATGAGATTTCACTTTATACTCTCATGTATGTGGTACAATTATTTTATACGATTTTGTTTCAAACAAGGCTCGAGGCCCCTGTTGCAAAGGAACTGCAAAGAAGGAAAAAAAAGGTGGCCTATGAATTCCAAAGATGCTGATCAACAGAAATCTTCAAGATCAAATGAGTGTAACTGTCTTTATGTTATCATAACTATATCTCTTAGATTTGAAGTGTATGTCAACTGAAAATATTGCTTCTAAAAGACGTGACACTGATAACATGCCTCTTGCATCACACAATCGAGAATATTGAGAAAAATTTCCTTCGAGATCAGCAATTGTTGAAATGTCCGACGAATGAACGTTTGTGTTGGATCTCCGTCAGCGATTCATTCATTAATATATGAAACTTAAGTAATATTCTGTATTTCACAAGTACACTATAAAGATATATTTAACGTGGTCATCGGTACGAATATATAAATACGAAGTCTTTGTACTCCATGTATATACATATGTATTTCTCTCTCTCTCTCTCTCTCTCTCTCTCTCTCTCTCTCTCTCTCTCTCTGTGTGTGTGTGTGTGTGTGTGTGTGTGTGTATTGTGCGTGCACATACACACATATGTTGTGTATATACAGTTTTTGCGTTCTTCTCAAGAATACCAGCATCTGTATACTCTTCACAGATATCTTCGTAAGTTTAGCGATATATTACCAACAGCAGATTAACCTGCATATTCATGTGAACCGGTGCTAACCTAGCATTACATGGTCCTCAGCTGTTCTACTAAAATATGTCCACCTCTTCCTCATCATTCAAATATTACGCACGGAAAACACGAGAAAAGGCGAAGTACCTTACACCGAGCCTTCTCTGATCCTAAGAGCACGAACACAGCTACGGAACACTAAGATACCTAAACCGAGAACCAAACCCTGCCTCGCAACAGTATTACAGGAGATCGTGTCTACAAAGCCATTCTCTTATACTGAGCAGCGAGCATTATCTTTCGTAAGTGTGACGCTGATGTAATGAAGTTTAGGACTTCGAATAATGCGTTCGCTCTCTCTGATAAGACCAGTAACCTCTATGAAGTAGAGGAGAATAAATATAGACAACCTCTCCTTTATAAAACAACTAATAATCACAGAAATACTTATGTATAAGCTTATAGCAACATATATGAGGAGGACAAGCACATAACTGAGTAGATTAACTTAGATAAGAGGTTAGAATATGTGGCTTATCTCACTTGAATGGATCACAAATAACCCTAAATGTAGATTAATAAACCCAGCGAAAATAGAAATAAGGTTGATAAGCAATATCTTACGAAATATTAACATTTACATCAGAACTGGAATTAGGCTTCAAAATGGGAGCAACAATCGCGCTGTTATCAGTTTGGTTCAAAAACATTGGATACAAACCCCAAACTAAATTCACAGAATGCATACGAAATAGCTTAAGAAATTAGTAACGCCCGCAAGATCTTACTCTTTGACAAGAGTCTAATAATTAATTAGTACGTTCTAGTCATAATATGTCAGAATATGAGAAAGATTACAGGATTAGAAATTTTGAAACTAGAAACTAAATTAGCAACAGAAATGAACAACCATAAAGGTATACCATCCATATTTCATTGAACTGGGTACCCTGAATTTATATAGAAAAAAATCTGTTGTGGGTACACAAATCCAGTGTGAATGGAGAAGCAAAAAGGCCAACATATGTGATTCAGAAACAGTCTATTATCAGTGGAAATAGTGAAAGATATATCCACATTTCCGATAATTTAGGTAACTAACGTCGTCTATTTGGAGTATTTCTAGAGACAAAACACTACAATGCGTCAGAATATTTCATAAGTAGTTGAGACGGATATACTTAGAGACAAAGTTACCTAATCATAACTGCGCAGTATAGTTATCGTCTCCAAATTTTAATAAATTCGAGAAAAATGCTTTTCAAAAAATGACAATATGACAATTTTGGTACAAGACTACCAATTTCTGGAGGGGGGAAAATCGATTACGTCGACCTCAGAACTCAACTGGTACTTATTTTATCGACCTCAGAGGATTAATGGCAAAATCAACCTCGACGGATTTTGAATTCAGAACGCCAAGACGGACGAAATGCCGTTAAGCATTTTTCTCGGCCTGCTAACGGTTCTGTCAGCTCACCGCCTTACAATGTAACAGTATTGTGAAACTTTAGTGTACAGATAGAGCACGAAGTACTAATTAGTAAGCTTGGCATCAGTCTCCATGGCTATAAATGACAAGAACACACTAATTGCTAACTTAAAAATACCAAATGATTATAACGTTGTGTACATGCGAGTAGAAAAATTAAACGAAAAAAAAAATGACACCGTCCTAAATGTTGAACTGAAAGCATAATGGTAGGTGAGAAATGAGTCTATTATTCCGTTTGTTATTTGCACAAATGGAATGGCGAATTACCAAAGGCTTGGCATTGGCATATTAAGGGAAATGGCAATAATAGGTAGGGACTGTAAACATTCATAATGCATTCCAAGGCGGCTAGCTGGTAGAATCGTTAGCACGTCGGACAAAATGCTTGTGGGTATTTCGTCCGTCTTCGAGTTCCGAGTTCAAATTACGCCGAGGTCGACTTCGCTTTTCATCCTTTCGGGGCCACATTAGCGCAACGATCATCTTTGGTTTCAAGACGAAAGGTGTTCATCCATCAGGATAATGTTCAGTTACATACACCGAGGATGACATTCCAAAAGCTGGAGCAGTTTGAATGGGAAACGATGCCACACCCACTATATTCGCCGGTCATTGCCCAATCTTATTATCATTTGTTCCGCATTTGGACGGAAAAAATATGAGTTCTGTAGACGTGGCCAGAACAGCACTGGAGGGGTATTTTTCGTCATGGACAAGTGAATATTGGAAGAGGGGCCTTGCAAATCTACCAGATAGATGAAAGAGCATTGTAGAAAATGAAAGAGTGTATATTTTAAATTAAAAATGAATTTTGTTTATCTTAATTTTGAAAAATAAAAGATGTATAAAAAATCCGCATCATTTATAAGATGACCCTATATATATATATATATATATATATATACACACACACACACACACACATATATATATATATATATATATATATATATAAACATTGATCATAGAACAAACATCAAATTCGAGTCAACAACTTTATCTATACCACCATTCATCCAAACATTTGATCATATATAAAAATTACCATGGTTCTTAAACATATGAAATATACATATACAAGAAACACAGCCGGTAAAAATATACATGCGAATAAAATACAAATATATACAAACGTTGCAAAGCGTTTAGAGTGGAGTAAAAACCTACAGAATTGGTCCCTAGAATTGTGGAAGAATGTCGTTTTCTGGGACGAGTCATCCTTTACCTTGTTTCCGACCACCGGCCGAGTGTATGTGGAGACTGCCAAAAGAAACATTTGGCCCAGACTGCTTTCTTCCAATTGTTAAACACGGAGGAAGATTTGTGATGATCTGGGAAATCCGCCGGCCCAATGATTTCCCTTCGTGACAGAATTAATAGTCAAGACTATTTAAGCATTGCTATCCTTAAATCCTTTGAGTCTAAAACTTT
>NC_069000.1:40312839-40320483 GCF_001194135.2 Octopus bimaculoides
TTGTTGTTGTTTTTTTGGTTTTTTTTTTTCTTAGTGTGGTAGAGTGTCCGGGAATTTCAGAAGAATTGGTTTATGCAAAACACCTGTTGTCAAATAGAAGAAGAGTACAACTATCGCCTGAGTCAATTCTAAAAATTAACCCATTGGATTACGGAAGAAGGTAGGAATTAGTCGATTTTATTTACCTTTTTGATAGACCGTTCTACAGGGTGTCCACAAAGTCTGGGTACATGGAGTAACTAAAATCGTAACATAAACAATTAAATATAAGAAATAATAATTTATTAAAGTATCTGTTAATCCCCATGTACCCAGATTGTAAATAAAATCATAACATAAACAATTAAATATAAGAAATAATAATATTTTAAAGTATGTATTAATCCTCATGTACCCAGACTTTGTGGACACCCTGTATATATTTGTATTTTATTCGCATGTATATTTTTACCTTCTGTGTTATTTGTATAATTATATTTTATGTTTAAGGACTATGGTAATATTTATATATAATCAAATGTTTGATTAGGGACCGTGTTATATATAAAATCGTTGTTTGTTCTATGATCAATGTTTCTTTATCTCTGTCTCAATTACATTTGAGCACTTCTTTTTTACAGTCCTATAAATCCTTTTGCTTCCATAAGAAGAGGCAAAAATTATTTCTTGTCATATATAAATACACACACACACACACACACATATATAAAGAAAACTCAGAGTCCGCAAGTTTCATGCGTTGGCAATTATGTATGTATATATATATTTATATGCACGGACGTTTGACTGAGTAGTCAAGTTCGTTCAAGTGTGTGTGCCTCACCATATTGTGTGTAGTGACTCGCCATATTGCATCTTGTATGTTGTTATCTCTAATCTATGCAGTTTTTTTTTTCTCTTGATGACAAGTTTTCGTAACTGTTAATTATCTCGTAAGCCAAATGTTCCGTTATCTCTTGCATCTCGGATGTCAAATTACACGACATATTGTTGCCTGGTTTTAATGTGAATCAGTCGAGGCTCTCGCTAAGGTTTGTTTAACGACATTTGGCCTGCAGACTGAATGTTGGTGACACTTGTTGAATGCTAGAAGAATTGTTTTAGCCACTCATGGCAAGAAAATTGCTCGTTTGGATAAACGTTTGCCCTTTCTATTCTAATAATGTTGCAACTACGATTTTTAGGTTCACAGCATGTGACACATGTCACCATTACTTTTATTACTGTATATTTGTTTGATAGAGGAACATATGCAATATGCACTTCGCATGTTTTGCTCTGTAACATTACACATATACAAATACATATACACACACAAACATACATGCACCCATGTGTACATGTGTGTGTATATATATTTTTTTACTTGTTTTAATCATTTGACTGCAGCCATGCTGGAGTACCACTTTGAAGGGTTTTTAGTCGAACAAATCGACCCCAGGACCTATTTTTTAAACAGGACTAGTACTTATTCTATCGGTGTATTTTTTCCGAGCCGCTAGGTTACGGGGACGTAAACACACCAACACCGGTTGTCAAGTGGTGATAGGGAGACACAAAGACACACACGCCGGGTACTTGGTGTATATATGTATGTGTGTGTATATATATATATATATATATATATATATATATACACACACACACACACATCAAGTAAGACTTTGCCTTTCATCCTTTCGGGGTCGATAAATTAAGTACCAGTGGAACACTGGCGTCGATGTAAAGGACTACTCCTCTCTCCCCACCCAAAGAATGGCTGCCCTTGTGGCAAAATTTGAAACCATTATAGTACATATAGTTTAAATAGAAGTTAGTTTCTTTAATATCAAATCCTAATTTATCTCTCCTGATGAGTAATTTTTCGATCGTATTGTTTTATCGAGAGCAGGTTTACATCACCTGACTTGTCATCGATTACTTACCAGCTGCCTTTGTGTTTTGTCTTAGTAACGTGAATCGAGTTCCGGGTCAGCCTTCTCGATGTCACTCCGACATATTGATCTTCAGGCTCCACAGTCAGCATCCGTATTTTTCTTTATATATTGCTCATCCCGTGATAGGTTTTAAGAATATCCTTGTTTCTTTCAGTGAATGATGTGTGCTGTAGAGTATGTCATTTCTGGATACAAGATTGTTTTTCTGGCAGTAGACGTACGATGACAAATTCCACGTTGATTTCAATATCAATAAAATAATAAAATAATGATCATTTTGTAAGACTTTTCACTCTTTGATGAAATAAAAATAAGACACTAGATAGGCGATTGATTCTTGTTAGGTGATCCACACATCGTTATGATACGCACACATTCATATATATGGACACACATATAGACATACGGACACACATATATACATACGGACACACATATATACATACGGACACACATATACATACGGACACATACAGAGACGCATGCATACACACACATACAAGCAGGTTAAGCATGCGCACATATATATATGGTTGTATAATAAGAAACTTACTTCTCAACCACATAGTTTTGGGTTCGGTCCCACTGCGCTGCACCTTCATTTCACGTTATTGTAGTTCACTCAGCTGGCAAAAATGAGTAATCCTGCGACGGACTGGCGTCCCATCCAGGTGGGAAATATATACGCTGTGGAATCAGGAAACCGGCCTTTATGAAAGCAGAACCTATTCTATGATCTCATTAAGAAAGAAGAGGCGGCTTAAATATCACTTGTGTGGAGAGGAGACTGTTATTTGCAAATTTCAGAACTTGTGGGATAGATAACTTTACATAAGAATGTAAATGGAGATCTATAGAATCGTAGTCTTTCACAAGATTGATTGCAGCCCATCTTTGCTCTGTCCCTCGCCCCTCCTCCTGTTCAGAGTGAAACACAAGTCGTTTCTAAATGCAAATTTGCCACTCTTCTTCCCGATAAGTTGACAACGAATACATCTAAGTTCAAAGGATAATTAAACTTCCTGTCATATCTTGGTAATAAATGTGTGAATGTAAACTGCTCTCTCCCTTGTGAACATCAGCTGATATACGATCAACACCAGCTGGCTTTATTGTTGCACAGTAAGGAAACGGATATATTTCTTCATAGAAAATTGAGGCTGGTGAATGGCAGAATCGACAGAAATCCGGACAAACTGTTTTAAACATTTTTCTATTCTACGTCTTGAATTAAAATCCCTAAATTCAATCTTGCATGTTAGAATAAAGTAATATCACCCACATTCTAAATACTTGTCGAATATAAATATCATGGTTATTCGACAAAATATAAGCATGAATCGTACGAAATTGTGCTTAGAACTTAAACTAGAAAATATTTCGTACAGGAAAATAAAAAAATGTTAGAAAATAAAGTATAAATAAATAGATTTTAAAATAAGAGATTATCTCATGCTCACACGACATTTTCACAAGAATCTCCTGTTTTGGTCTCTAACCTATAACTTAACGTATGAGGTCATCAGAAATAGAACCTTGTTAGGAATGATTAATACTAATCACCAGTATACTTAAGAATTTCAATCCTAACTTTTGACCAAAGAAGCTCTGGAATTTATTAAAAGAATCCTGGACGCTATCAAGTTGACATAGATCTTATTAAGACGCCCGGCGAAATGCATAGCGGTTTTTCGTCTGCAGTAACGTTCTGAGTTCAAATTCTGCCGAGATCGACTTTGCCTTTCATCCTTTCGGAGTCGGTTAAATAAGTACCAGTTACGCATTGGGGTCGATGTAATCGACTTAATCCCTTTGTTTGTCCTTGTTTGTCCCTCCATGTTTAGCCCCCTGTGGGCAATAAAGAAATAAAAAATTATTTTCATCATCCTTAAAATTATTTTCATCATCTTCTGGCAGAATCGTTAGCACGCCGGCTTAGCGGCATTTCGACCGTCTGTATGTTCTGAGTTCAAATTCCGCCGAGGTCGACTTTACCTTTCAACCTTTCGGGGTCGATAAAGTCAGTACCAACTGAACATTGGGGTCGATGTAATCGACTATCCCCTACCCCCAAATTGCTGCCCTTGTGGCAAAATTTGAAGCCATTATTATCCTTCTCCTGCTCCGTATTCCTTACCACGACCACCACCACCACCACCGTTGGTCTTATTAACTACAATATCGATTTGTAAAATTAGCAAAAGTCGGACCTCATTTATTTAATTTTGTACATATCAGTCATCTAATCCACTCCAGTATATATTTCGTAGTTGGTCCTTAAATAATGGACTCCTCAAGCAACATCAACTGTATAGAATTTTTATCCAACCTCCCTTCTGTCTCTACCACTCGAACGACCAACTCTACCTTTTGAGTTCCTAATAATAATAATGCACGACAGCGGAATAAATGTTTATATTATGTTTAGATTAATGAGATAACATGACAAAGAGTTAGAACAAAGGTTTTTAAGTGGAGAAAGATAACAGCAGAAAACCTCTCCTATCAAGGGAAATATGTGTCCCGTAGTTTCCTTATCTTGTTTAAACATAGAAAGTAATCAAGGCTCTAAAATAAGGATCTTATTATGGCTAAGAATAGGGTTTGTAAAGAGATAAATGTTATGTATATCCTTTTTTATCGTATCATTTCACAACTAATTTATATAGTCATTTTGTTTTTGGCTGTTTGTACTGTGTTTAAAAGAGGAGTGAGTAAGGCTAAGCTAAACAACCGGCAAGACGAATCAGCGATAAGGGATCAATTCTAGGTTGAGCATTTACATGAACATTCTTTCTGGTAATTGCAATTTATAACCGTCGTAATTATTTCAGTTTTTGGCACAAAGCCAGCAGTTTTGAGGGTAGGAGTTAAAAGATTAGATTGTGTGTGTCACCCTCCCCTCACCACTACTTGATTAGTATATTATTTCATCAACCCCGAAAGAATGAAGGCAGAGTTGACCATGGCGGAATTTGAACTTAGAACGTAAGGAATCGCACATTTCGTCCATCGCGCTAACGACATCGCTATGACGACTGCTGTAAATAGTTTGTAATTAGCAGAATCTTAATAGTTGACTGATTACAAGGCACCCCTGATTAAGTTATGGTAAAGACATTCCAACCATGGCCATCTTGTCGCTTATTGAAACCTAGTATGTGTAGGACTATATTATCTAATGTGTCCGTCCCCCTTTGAGACGGAATTGTGTGACTCGAAAAGTGTGTGTGTGTAAGAGAGAGAGGAAGCGAGACGGTAGCGGTTCTGCAGTGAACCCAAAAAGCCTCATTATTCAATCACTTCGCCAACGGAGAGGGCAATGTCTATGACCCCTTTCTGGGTCTCCGAATACAATGGAAAGGAGGGACAGAAGGACAAGATATCCTCAAACTAAAAACTGAGTGAAGATTCTCGCCGTACGTAAACTTATTCTCTGACGTAGCTAGAGTGTGTGGTACCTGGGACAGACCTTTGATTTTGTCCTCTTCCCCACGGACACCAAGACCTGTTCCATACATGCGTTGCCTGGAGCAGTCAGATCGTCCCCACCCCTTCTCCCAACTAGCTACGTCACAGAGCATACACATCTTAAATCTTTTGAGGATGCACATTTTTTTCTTCTTTAGCTTTTCGTTCAGGTATGCATTATCCAGAATTAAATATTTCTTGAGGTATTCGCTTCCGGCATGGAAGATTACGCTTGATATATATATATATATATATAGACAGACAGACAGACATGTTCCTTTACTCTTTTACTTATTCATTTGACTGCGCTCATACTGGAGCACAGCTTCTAGTCGAACAAATCGACCCAAGGACTTATTCTTTGTAAGTCTAGTACTTATTCTATCGGTCACTTTTGCAGGACCGCTAATTGACGGGGACGTAAACACATCAACATTGGTTGTCAAGTGATCGTAAGGGACAAGCACACACACACACAAAGAAATATATATATATATATATATGCGCGCACACACACAAACACGATGGGCTTCTTTCAGTTTCCGTCAACCAAATCCACTGTCAAGGCTTTGGTTGGCCTGATGCTATAGAAGACACTTGGTCAAGGAGCTTCTTACCACAGTCACTCCTGCGCATTTACATATATACATACATATAGATAGATGGATGGATAGATAGATAGGTACCTTAACAGTATATATAAAAACATAAACTGTATCCATTCCATGTCATTCGAAACCATGATGCCTATAGACAACCACCTCCAACCAAATAATGGCATGCTGTATAACCAAACCAAGCGAAACGGAGTTTATTGAATGAATTACCTTTCGAAGTGTTACCTGACGAGAGACATCTGCACCGAAGGAGGTATCATACCCAATTGCGTAGTATCTCATCCGCGAGGGATCATGGATCGAAACGATCGTAGTGTTTGATAAAGAGTCTTGTGAATTCCAGACATACATTTGCGTACACGAATACATGCACGCGCACACATAAGGATACATGGATGTATATAAATATTTATGCATGGATGGATGGGTGGGTGGATGTAGGCCCGTATGCAGTCAATTAGATAGGCAGACATTTTTGATGAGTCGTAAGGTAGGGATTCAAGTCTATATGTGTGTGTCACCGTAGTTTTAGGGGCTAATAGTTTAGAATTATATGGAGAAACCCGTTTAGTCTTTAATAGACATACACATGCGAAGTGCATTCATGCATGCACGCACACTCACACACATATATGCACGAACACACACACACACACACGCATACAGTAAGTTCAGGTGTGGCACATTGAAGTATCAAGCAGTAACATGCATTGCTCATCAAAAGTTCAGTTCACCGATGTTGTTGATATACATAGGTAGGTAGGTATATATATATAGAGAGAGGGAGAGAGAGAGACAGACAAAGTAAGAGAGGGAGGAAGAGAGAGAGAGAGTACGAGAGAGACAAAGGAAGGAGGGAGGGAGACAGAAACAGACAACGAGATAAGTAGATGGAGAGAGAGATGGAAAGATAAACAGATGGATGGAGAGATAGACAGATAATGGATGGAGAGAGAGATGGAAAGATAGATAGA
Organism: Octopus bimaculoides; assembly: GCF_001194135.2. Lineage (NCBI taxonomy): Eukaryota > Metazoa > Mollusca > Cephalopoda > Octopoda > Octopodidae > Octopus > Octopus bimaculoides. The sequence goes on from NC_069000.1 coordinate 40,319,839, forward strand.
TAGATGGATGGAGAGATAGATGGATGGAGATGGAGAGATAGACAGATAGATGGATGGAGAGAGAGAGATAGATGGATGGAGAGAGATAGACAGATAGATGGATGGAGAGATGGACGGATAGATGGATGGAGAGAGAGAGAGATGGAGAGATAGACAGATGGATGGAGAGATGGAGAGATAGATGGATGGAGAGATAGACAGATAGAGAGATAGACAGATAGATGGAGAGAGAGAGAGATGGAGAGATAGACAGATGGATGGAGAGAGATGGCGAGATAGACAGATAGATGGATGGAGAGAGATGGCGAGATAGACAGATAGATGGATGGAGAGAGATGGCGAGATAGACAGATAGATGGATGGAGAGATAGACAGATAGATGGATGGAGAGATAGACAGATAGATGGATGGAGAGATAGACAGATAGATGGATGGAGAGATAGACAGATAGATGGATGGAGAGATAGAGGGATGGAGAGAGATGGAGGGATGGAGAGATAGAGGGATGGAGAGATAGAGGGATGGAGAGAGATGGAGAGATAGAGGGATGGAGAGAGATGGAGAGATGGAGAGATAGAGGGATGGAGAGATGGAGAGATGGAGAGATAGAGGGATGGAGAGAGATGGAGAGATGGAGAGATAGAG
>NC_069000.1:40329161-40334440 GCF_001194135.2 Octopus bimaculoides
AGATGGAGAGATGGAGAGATAGACAGATAGATGGATGGAGAGAGAGAGAGATGGAGAGATAGACAGATAGATGGATGGAGAGAGAGAGAGATGGAGGGATGGACAGATAGATGGATGGAGAGAGAGAGAGATGGAGAGATGGAGAGATAGATGGATGGAGAGAGAGAGAGATGGAGAGATGGAGAGATAGATGGATGGAGAGAGAGAGTGATGGAGAGATGGAGAGATAGATGGATGGAGAGAGAGAGAGAGATGGAGAGATGGAGAGATAGATGGATGGAGAGAGAGAGAGATGGAGAGATGGATGGAGAGAGAGAGAGATGGAGAGATGGAGAGATAGATGGATGGAGAGAGAGAGATGGAGAGATAGACAGATAGATGGATGGAGAGAGAGAGAGATGGAGAGATGGAGAGATAGACAGATAGATGGATGGAGAGAGAGAGAGATGCAGAGATAGATGGATGGAGAGAGAGAGATGGAAAGATAGTCAGATAGATGGATGGAAAGATAGATAGATGGATGGAAAGAAAGAGAGAGGGAGGGAGACAGAAACAGAGATAGCGAGATTGATAGATACATACATAAATATCTGTAGAAATAGATTAGAAAGACGTGTGTGTGTAAAGAGAGAGAGAGAGAGAGAGGAGGAGTGAGGGGGAATGAGGTACATACATACCTACATGCATGTATACATATGCATTTACACAATTACACTACGCACAAACACACACGTACACACTTACGTATGCACGCGCACACACACACATACACACACACACACACACACACATATATATATATATATATATATATATATATAAATATATATATATATACCGGATATAATCTATTAAAGTCTTTGTGGGAAAATATTTTAGTAGTCAACAATAAACGTACAGAATTCCATCATTCTCCCACCCTCCCTCTCTCCCTCCTTCTCCTTCCACTCCTACACACACACAAATACACACACGAGTAGATAGACACAGTCTTCTATATTTACTTGCCTCTGTTCATACATATTTTACGCACATTAGCCCTTCATGAATTAAAAAATACTTCTCTCTCTCTCTCTCCTCCTCTCTCTATACCTTTCCTCAATCGAAGAGATATTTTGCTTACAGCAAACACACGGTACTATCTAAATAGAAGCATGGACCAGGGAAACGAAAAAAAAAAAAAAACTCGCAAAATCTCTACAACGGTAATGTTAAACACAAAACCGACATTTTATAGTGGGTTGGCAGATAAATTTGTTCGTTGTACTTTACTTCCCAGTCACATGGTTCCGGGTTTGCACCTTTGGCAAATGTTTCCTACTATAATCTCGGGCCGACCTAAGCCTTGTGGATGGATTAGGTTGATGGAAGCTGAAAGAAGCTCGTGGTGTGTGTATGTGTGTTTATAGGCGCAGGATTGGCTGTGTGGTGAGAAGCTTGATTCCCAACCACATGGTCTCCGGCAAGTGTCTTCTACTATAACCACGGACCGACCAAAGCCTTGTGAGTGGATTTGGTAGACGTTTGGTAGACCGACCAAAGCCTTGTGATTGGATTTGGTAGACCCAATGTTTTGGGGTCTCCTTTCGGTACTGTTTGTGGTGAAGAAGTTGGACGAAGCTGCTCTTCTTTGTCCCTCCTGCCTCGATGTGGGTTCATCCTGATGCTTTTTGAACATTTCCACATCTACACCTTGCAGATCTCTTTAGTTCCTTGGCAGGATGTTAAACAGTTGTCGTCCCCTGAAACCCAGGCTGTTGCAATACTGGGTCCTTATCTTGAGATGAAGAGAACGTCATCTTTGATATTATTCGGTGCCGTCCAGTTCGGCGGTTTGTATAGCTTTTGAATTCAAAGTTGGCAGCTAGGCCTTTGGGGATCTTCTCTATGTATATCACTGCATACCTTTCTCGCCTCCTCACCAAGGAGTAGAGCTTCAGTTCTTGTAGCCTCTCAGTAATTCATCTGTTTCACTGAGTCAATCTTTGTGTATTGGTGCTGGATTGCCACAAGTTCTGCGCGCGCGCGTGCGCGTATAATGAAGGTTGAAAAGGAACACACGAGTTGATATGTATAAGCAAAATAGGACAAGGTAGAAAATGCTAAAATAATTTTATCATGAAGAACATTTTAGTACCAGTTTCAGTCTTAGCGACTTTCTAACACACACACACACGCACACACATATATACATACATACATACAGGATAGATAGAGGTATGTATGTAGTATATATATAATAAATTTAAATTCTAAACAATGTATGCATTTCCTGCATATATACTATATTATATAATTCAAGGCTTCATTACAACTAAGTAGATATCAAATATTTATATTGAGGTCCCTTATGGATTAAGTTTCGAAATTATATAACATACGGCACAATCGTCATCATAAAGAATTTTATGTTCTTCGAGGATGGTACGAGATAACGTTTTAGCCGGAATATTTTCTATAAAGAAATTAACACACACACACAGTTATACATACATACACAATCATAGATATATACCTATACATACATACATACATACATACACACACTTGTGACTATGTTAAAGCAGTTTGTTTCTCCTTTTGTATTTGAAGTCTATGCAGTCATCTGACGAAAACGGTATCTTTGCAATGATGTAATGCTTTCGTTATTCGAAGGAGTCTCTTCAAACGGCCGTAATGAACTGACACCTGTACATCTTTGCTGCCCATTTATACATACATGTATACATACATGTATACATATCTATCTATCTATCTATCTATCTATCTATCTATCTATCTATCTACATATATATATATATATATATATATGTATACTTACATATGCTCACATGAACAATTATACATATTTATGATGTACAATTATATGTACATATATTTATATACGTGCGTGTGCACGCTCATGTGTATGTGTATACATGCATCCATTCATCTATACATCCATACATACACACGTATATATATGTATATATATATATATATATATATATATATATATATATATATATATATATATACTTATGGAAATACACTCTTGGTGCTGTTGACTACGATGAAAAGGCTCTAGGTCTTAGATTCTAAGCCAGACATTGTCGGCATTCATATTTCAAGAATGTAACCCTCCGGGAGTTATTGTTTAGAAATGTATGACATTGGGGCTTTGTTTACGATTTTCATCGTGTTTGTATTTACTTTGGTTGCGATTGAATATCAAAGACTTTATTCCCAACAACTACCTCTAACTCTCTGAGCCTCTCTTCAGCTGTTAAGGGCAAGAGATGTGTGTGTACATGCACATACATACATATATTTATTTTCCCGAGGCATAATTAGAAATAGGGGACAAAAATATGTCCATATTGTATTTCAGTGTGAATGTGCTGATTGATTTTCCGCTTGTTCTGCTGAAATTTCATGATTGATATTTGCGGCCGTGAAGACGACAAGCTTGCTGAATCGTCAGCCCGTCGGCCATTAATGCATAGCGACGTTTCACCCACCTTTGTTCTGAGTTCAAATTCCACCGAGGTCGACTTTATTCTTCACCCTTTCATGAAAGATAAAGTACCAGTTGATCACTGGGGTCGGTGTAATAGATTCACCCACTTCCCCTGTAATTTACTGTCCTTATGCCAATATTTGAAACAAATATATGAGGCCATCAGATGAATTCGTCCGTTTCTTTCAAATGTTATTCGAATTAATACTAAAAAATACTTTTATGTTAATGTTTCCTGCCTATTTTTTTAATTTAATTTTATTTTTTGTAGCCCTATTCTTTCTCTACAACTTTTTATCGCTTTTGAAATTTGAATAAATTTTATCACTTTTCAAATATATTTTGATGGAAAGTTAAATAGAAAGAAAAATTAATCATTTACTACGCCTGCGTCTCCTTGCTTTCCATCGAAATTCCAAAGATACCGAAAGCGATCGAGGTATCTGTGTCGTGTACGGAGAAGATGGTGTTACTGAAAGAAATGCGCAAAAATGGCTTCCGTGTTTCAAGGTGGCGAAATTCGATATTGCTCTTCGCTTTCCGGTCGAACTGCTCAGTTCTAAGAGTGGTCTTGTATGTCCTTGTGGTGTCCGCATCTGTGTTTAGGGTTATATGCCTAATAAAGAAATCGGTATTTCGTCTGCCGCTACGTTCTGGGTTCAAATTCCGCCGAGGTCGACTTTGCCTTTCATCTTTTTCGGGGTCGATAAATTAAGTACCAGTTACGCACTGGGGTCGATGTAATCGACTTGTCCCCTCCCCCTAAATTTCAAGGCCTTCAGCTTTTAGTAGAAAGGATTGTTATTGCTTTTCTTTAAGGCAGCGAGCTGGCAGAATTGTCAGACGGTCGGACAATGTTATACCCGGGAGAATTTCTTGCGGATCTTTACGTTCCGAGTTCAAATTCCGCCATGGTCGACTTTGTCTTTCATCCTTTCGGGGGTCGATAAAATAAGTGCCAGGTGAACAACTGGGGTCGATGTAATCGACTCATCCCTTCCCCGCAAATCAGAGGCCTTGTGTCTCCAGTAGAAAGGATTATTATTATAATTGTGTTGCTAGTAGTAGTAGTAGTAGTAGTAGTAGTAGCAACAGTAGACGTAGTGGTGGTAGGGTAGGGTAGGGATGGTAGCTTTAATTGTCGTAAATGTGCTGTGTTGTCGTCGGCAATGGCGGTGGTGGTGGTGGTGATGATGATGCTGATGGTGGTGATGCTGCTCTTTTAATTATCTCTTTATGTCCATTTCCTGCAGCCTAGCGTAATGTATATGGTTGTAGAATACGTTGTGTGTGTGTGTGTGTGTGACTTCTATATATGTACGCACTCAAATGTGTGTGTGTGTATGTGTAAGTATGTGTGTGTGTGTGTGTAAGTATGTGTGTGTGTGTGTAAGTATGTGTGTGACTGTTTCCTTCTATGCATGTACACACTCACGTGTGTATGCCACTTTGTGTGTGTGTGTGTATGCCATTTTCATGTGTGTGTATGTATGTATGTATGTGTGTGTGAATGTTTGCATCTAGGTATGTACGAACTCATGTGTGTGTGCAAGTGCATGCCATTTTCTTGTCTGTAGGTATGCGTGTGTGTGTGCTTGTGTCTGTGACTGTTTGCGTCTATGTATGTACTCTTTCACATGCGTGTGTAGGTATGTACGCACGCGCGCGCGTACGTTTTTGTCTCCGTGGACGGAAATATACAAATGCATTGTGGCTACACTGCTAAGTGTTTGTATGTGTGTGTGTGTGTGTGTGTGTGTGTGTGTGTGTGTGTGTGTGT
>NC_069000.1:40336217-40339424 GCF_001194135.2 Octopus bimaculoides
CATTTGAATGGAACATGTTGATAGGATATTGTAATAAAAAGACCGGTAAAGGAATTTGAAGATAATAAAATACATAAATAGAGGCGATTATAAAAAGGTAATTAAAGAAGCACTTAAATAGTGTGGTAATAAAAGAACCGAAATGTAAAATATTATATGGAAGGAAATCGTCAATATTAGGAATTGCACTCGCTGACCCTTAGGATGTTCAAAGTCATAGTCTGGAGGAAAATAATAAGGTAAGACAGTCTTACCTGCTCGGACATGTGCCTGGGAGGGTAACTTTCTAGGTGCAATCCCATGGTCAGTCATGACCAAAGGGGGTGTCTCAGCATGTATGTATGCATCTGTGTGTGTGTGTGTGTGTGTGTGTGTGTCTGCCTTTGTGTTTGTCCCCACTACCGCTTGAGAACTGGTGTTTGTGTGTTTACGTCTCCGTAACTGAGCGACTCGGCAAAAGAGAAACGATAAAATAAGTACTAGGCTTTTAAAAAATAAGTCCCGGTGTTGATATGTTTGACTAAAACCCTTGAAGATGGTGCCCCAGCTTGGCCACAGTTAAATGACTGAAACAAGTAAAGTATAAAAGAAACAAGCTAAGATGAAAATACCGGCGTGTGTGTGTGGCTGTTTCGCTGTAATATAACCATTACAGCTGTTTCGCTGTAATATAACCATTGTAATATAACAAGGCTAGCTTTTGTCACAATCAGTAAATGCTTTGCTTCTCGATTTTAATATTGAGACAAGCCTTTCCGGATTAGTTCGATGCGTCTGAAGAATTAGTCACTGAAGAGAGTAAATCAAATCGAAACACAGTGTCTGGCAATCCATCGGCGTTTTGCGCTAGGCTCTCTGTTATTTACACAGGTTAACATGCAGTTTATGGTTGTAAAATAGCGAAAGTAAATTATCTTGAAAATATTCAGTCGGTGGCGATATAAACCAGAAGTAATGACAGTGATATCTCATATTTTCATGCATATATCTTACATATATTTTACATGAAACGAAACCAATTACATTTCTCATTGGTGTTCGTTGCTAGGAATGTTCAACATAGCATTGGACGGTACAACCCATGTCGGTACGAATGGACAAGGCATAAAGGGAGTTTTTTATGTTCTTATGAAATTTTGGGGAACCACTGTCGTCTATTTACTGCAATTTACTTCTACATTTTAGCAAAATTTACTTTCACTTTTTTAAGACCATAAACTGTTTAACCTTTACACACAAACCTTTCAGAATTTTTTGATTGACAAAATATTGTAGCTAGTGTTGTGCGACATTCGTCTGTATATTCTAAATGTAAGAACATTTGTTACCAAAACTAAGGGTTTGTTTTGTGTGTACAATAGCATACCATTTCTTTTGAGTGTCATTCATTCGAAATTTCTTCTTAAACTGTGTACTTCGCGGTTAGCATGAATTAAGTGAAATATTGTGGAATAATTGACAATAAAGATAATATTGTTCTGTGTACATGTAAAAAGCATTAACTTTGAAAAGAAAATAATGAAGTATTCTTGAAATAAACTCCGGTTGTGTGCGTAACGACACTTCCCTGAACGATGGGCGAAGTCATGCAATAAATATGCGTACATACGCCTACACACACACACAGAGGCTAACATATACACACACGAACTCTTTTTCCTCTCATACACATACATTAATGCAAATACGAAACTATGCATATATAAGCATATATATAGTTTTCATATACATTTATACATGAACACATTAATACTAAACTACATATTTATAACATATGTGTGTGTGTGTGTGTGTGCGCGCGCGCGTATACATTCATATATGCATTCATACATACATAAATACATTACATACAGAAATTTATATTCACATATTTTCATACATACATACATTCATGCATGCATGCATACACTGTAAAATATAATTATCGGTAATTATCATTTTTTTTCGCATTTATTTAATTTATTTATCACTTGCTGTTTCACTCCCGGCGAGCCCTAAAATCATGCGCACGCACACACATACACACTCACACGCACGCACGCAAACATTCACACATAGCTGTTATTACAAATTTCATATCAGATAGGGGTACATCTTTTGTACAGCGTTCTTCCTATTCACCCGCTCATTACTTAACTACACTAAAACAACACACACCAGAAATGTAATATGAAAGACAAACAAGTCAGTCCTTTAACTCACAAGCCCCACACCCAATCCTTTATTGTGTGTGTGTGTGTGTGTGTGTGTGTGTCTGCGGGTGTGAGTGAAGTGGTGTAGTACTTCAAAAATGTTGGGAGTACGCCTTTTTGGAAATATTACTCAGATGCTGGGGTATGTGCTAACGCGGCTGCGATCCTGTACACCGGTGGCTGAGGTAGTCCCCAACAAGGTCCCCAGGAAAAATATTTTGAAATCAGACCAATTTAGGGGAGATAAGAGTGATTATTGAGGATATCAGCACTGGTAATAATATCCTTTCTACTATAGGCACAAGACCTGAAACTTTGGGGGAAGAAAGGGGCCAGCGGATTATATCGATCCCAGTTCACAGTTTCTTCAAGTGCTAAATTTCAAAAGTAAATCTAAAATAATTCTTTAAATTTTCATTTAATGAACTACAATGTTTAGAGAATATGGAATCCTGATTGGTTGCCCATCACCATTATGAAGGAGAGCTTGGTATAAAAACTCGGCGGTGGTTTTAAAAACTGTCGTCTGCATATATAATACAGTGTAAGGATTCAGGGAGTTTATCTTGTGTGTCTGTCACAAAGTTCTTCCAACACCTACAGTTACCAAAATTAGAACAGAGACTGATTAGACTAGGATTCTTGGCCATTTATTAAATATTTATCAACGGACCCCCTTTGATTACAATCTTATTCTGGTGGACCCCAAAGTCATTCGATGTTTAGAAACTAATTTTATAGAATATTCTTTCAAAATTTATATTTTATTTTCGACACATTAACTTATGTAGGTTGAACCATGTAAAAATGTTATAGAAAGAAACCCAGCTGTTTCTTGCAATACATAACCAATACATGCACCTAAAGCAAAATTTTTCAGAGGCCCTACAAAATACCATTGTGGATCCCTGCCACAATGGACCCTCAAAAATCATATGAATCCTCAGGAGCAATATGGACCCCGGTTGAGAACCACTCGATTAGACGAAAGCGAAGGTCAGTTAAGAATTGATAC
>NC_069000.1:40339434-40343687 GCF_001194135.2 Octopus bimaculoides
TAGGATTCTTGGCCATTTATTAAATATTTATCAACGGACCCCCTTTGATTACAATCTTATTCTGGTGGACCCCCTATAGCCATTTGATGTTTAAAAACTAGTTTTATAGAAACTTCTTTCAAAATTCCTATTTTATTTTTTCACACATTCACTTGTGTAGGTTGAACTATGTAAAATGTTAGAGAAAGAAGCCTACCCCTTTCTTGCAATATATACCAATACACTCATCTAAAACAAAACTTTTTCAGGGGCCCTTAAAATACCATTGTGGATCCCTGCCACAATGGACCCTCAAAAATCATATGAATCCTCAGGAGCAATATGGACCCCGGTTGAGAACCACTCGATTAGACGAAAGCGAAGGTCAGTTAAGAATTGATACTCCAGTGTTTGAGTTCAAATTCCGCTGAAGATGATTTTGCCTTCCACCCATTCGGGCTTTAAGTTCTGAGTTCAAATGCCGCCGAGGTTGACTTTGCTTTTCATTCTTTCGGAGTCGATAAAATAGATACCAGTTGAACACTAAGGTTGAAGTAATCGACTTGCCCCACTCCGAAAAACTTCTGGCCTCGGGCCTATTGTAGAAAGAAGCTTTTAGTTAAGAATTCTTTCGTTATCGTAGGCTATCTGTGGTCTGTTAACAAGCCCGCTGTCAAGCAAGCATCTTCATGTAGTATTTACTGAATGAAAGTATTCGATTCTGAAACGAATTCTGTAATATCAGAGTCGTTCAGCAGTTACCTCGGCCTAAAAGCATCAAGAATTTTGAAGTTAGTGACATGGCATTGTAATTATGGTTATTAAAAAAATTATCATGAATTGGGTGATAAAATAACTAATGGTAAAGCGGACAGTCCCAACTGAAGAAATCATACACTTCAGGCAGGGATTAAGTGATTTCATTGTGAAGGGCTCTTAATTACGCCTGTGTGTAACAGAGACGAAACTGAGTTGCATTGGCGGAACCTTCCACACCTGGTGGTAAATTTAGTAAGTACATACACACACACGCGCGTGTTGTTAACTATGCACACCTATACGATGTAGCTTGTAACTGGTGAATCAGCCGGGTTGGTTTGAAGTTAAAATTGCGTTCGTCTACAGCACAATACTAGCATGCTAAACGTATGTTGTTGTCTCTGCTGCAGTAATTATCACCACCACCACCACCACCACCACCACCACCACCACTACCACCACCACCACTATCATCGTCGTCGTCATTGTTGTTGTCATCGGCTTTGCCTATAATAGAACGTTAAAATTAGATTATTTTGGTCCCTCCGGTTTCTAGATTTTTTTTTTGGGGGGGGGAGGTCTCATGTTAATGTAAGGACTAAGAGCTCAGCTTGATAAGTTAAACAAAGTTTTCCCAGCAACGCAGTACCTCCTTTCGCTGCCGCAGTAAACTGCGTCTCCCCACGGAACATATTTACAGTTAAGTACACTGTATCGCTGATGTTACATGCATAATATACTACTAAATTTACTTGGTCCCTGTTTAAAACCAAATAAGGAGTAATTACCTCATAGTACACATTAGTAATTTGGTGCTTTAAAAAACATTTTTTTGCATGATACATGTTAGCTGTTAGACTTTTTTCTTCTCGTGCCGTCGGACTCACAAGGTCACTTTCCAGGGCATAGACGTAATCGAGGTCACAATATTCGGATCTTTGCTGTTTGACAGCTACTTTTCAATTTCTTCAATTTTGCTCCAACTGATTTCAAATTTGGTGTACTGATGTAGCTTTGTATGGTAATTATTGACATGAAATTCATTTTTGCCACAAATCAATAGTTAAGTTTTTTAAGTTAAAAAATTTGGGGCCATTTTTGTCAATCGGGAGCCACAGACATATAGGTGCCTGTTTCCATAGTAGCAAACCAAGCGTTGGCATAAAAAAAATATATAAAAAACGCGTGATTACGAAATATTTCATTTGTTTACAATTTTTTTTTCTGCTCTTAAAACTACAAAATGTGTTAGTTACTCTTTTTCTTCGCACTAAATGCATATTGAATGCTTAAACTACAAAATAGTTGCTTTCTCTTTTTTTTTTTTTTTTTTCGGTCATTTTCGCTCATTAAAAACACGTGTTATCGTTGCAATGCTTTGTTGTCTTACGATCACAGCCACGTCCAAAATGACAGCTTCCAAATCTTGTTTTCTGACTGGGCAAAAATTATTAAACTTCAAACCTTTGTCACATTTAAAAAAAAATTTTCTGGAACAAGTCAATTAGACCCTGAGATTCAGCGTGAAAAATTACATCAGTACACCAAATTTAAATATTTTTACTTAATTTTAAAACTTCAAAAAACGCAGCCAATCAGAAAAGATCCCAATATTCTTCTTGAACGGAACGCCGGGCTGTTGCAGGATTCAAAGCCAGCAAATTTGAGGGGAGGGGACAACTCAATTACATTCACTCCAGTGCTTCACTGGTACTTTATTTTATCGTTTCTGAAGGACTGAAAGGTTTAGTTGACATCAGCAAGATTTGAATTTAGGGCATTAAGAGCCAAGAGAAATATTGTTGAGCATTTTGTGCGACGGGCTAACGACCCTGCCAACTCGCTGCCCCTTGCAGCTAGACACATGGTTACCTTTTTACAGTTGGTTCGGCTCTATCTCAGTCACGGTACTTTGAACCTATTTGGGAACCGTGGTATCACATTCTACGGAAAATAAATTACTCACTTACCACTTACGATGGCTGACAGAAGAACCTCAAAAGTTACCTGGTTAAGTAGGATCACAAATGAGGTCTCCATCTGCGAAGCAAATCTTTGTCGACAAAATGAAATACTTAAGGATGTGTCAATGTGACCGACTAACCCCACCCACCTCGTCAAAATTGCTGCATTTGTCTCGAAATTTGGAAAAATGAAAAGATGTGAGCTGTTAGAATCGCTAACACGTTGGCAAAAGATGCTAAACGGTTTTTTTTTCTGACTCTGTACGTTCTGGAGTCAAATTCCGCCGATGCCGACTGTGTTCTTCATTATTTTATCGGAGTCGATAAAATAACAATGGAGCACTAGGGGCCGATGTAATTGACTTGCTCCTGCTCTCAAAACTGTTGGCCTGATATCAAAATTTGAAACCATTATTATTGTTGTTGTTGTTTTAATAATAATAATAATAATAATAATAATAATAATAATAATAATAATAATATTACTATTGTTGTTATTATTAAAGCGGCGAGCTGGCAGAGAACCGTTAGCACGCCGGGCGAAATGCTTAGCGGCATTTCGTCCTTCTTCACGTTCTGAGTTCAAATTCCACCGAGGTCGACTTTGCCTTTCATCCTTTCTAGGTCGGTAAAAAAAAAGTACCAGTTGAGTACTGTGGTCAATGTAATCGAACCTCCCCCTCCTCAAAATATCAGGCCTTGTGCCCATAGTAGAAAGGATTATTATTATTATTATTATTATTATTATTATTATTATTATTATTATTATTATTTAAGGAGGCGAGCTGGCAGAATCCTTATCACGTCGGGTATCATGCTTCGTGGCTTTTTGTCTATCCGCATGTTCTAAGTTCAAATTCCGCCGAGGTCGACTCTACCTTTCATCCTTTCGGGGTCGATAAATTAAGTACCAGTGAAACACTGGGGGTCGACTCATTCCTTCCCTCAAAACTGCTGCCACTGTGGCAAAATTTGAAACCATTATTATTATTATTATTATTATTATTATTATTATTATTATTATTATTAGATTAGCAAGTTAACATAATCATTATGCTTAGCGGCATTTCGTCCAATTTTAGTTCCGAGTTCAAATTCCGCCGAAGTCGATTTTGCCTGTCATCCTTACCTGATCGATGAAGTAAGTACAACTTAAACACTAGGGTCGATGTAATCAATAATCCCCCTTCCCCAAATGTTCAGGCCTCCTGCCTATAGTAGAAACCAGTAGTAGTAGTAGTATAAGAGTGCATGCACCTGAGTCATACAGAACAGTAGTGTACCTGGTAAGGCACAACAAATATACCAACTACGACAACAGCAACTACTACTACTACTACTACTACTATTAGCAAGAAACTCCAGCATCGTTTATTTTCTTCTTTTTTTGCTGTTATTGGCGTTGTTATTGTAGTTGCGTGTATCGGTACTTTTATCTGGCAGCACGATACCCGCCCCCCAAGTTTACATTTATTATTGTTGCATATATATATATATATATATATATATATATATACATAAATGTATATATATGCATATATATATATATAT
>NC_069000.1:40345759-40346973 GCF_001194135.2 Octopus bimaculoides
AGTATCTATCCAGTATACTGCTGGGAGGGTACCCAATTATTGCTACACTAGTGCTATACTAGGTGCAATCGATGGGAGCGGGTAAAAGTGGGGGGTTAGGGTTATGTGTGTGTCTGTGTTTGTCCCCCAACATCGCTTGACAACCGGTGCTGGTGTGTTTACACCCCCGTAACTTAGCGGTTCGGCAAAAAGAAACCGATAGAATAAGTACTAGACTTACAAAGAATAAGTCCTTGGGTCGATTTGCTCGACTAAAGGCGGTGATCCACATGGCCGCAGTCAAATGACTGAAACAAGTAAAAGAGAAAGAGTATGTGTGTTCATGTATGCATGTGTGCGCGCGTATTATTGTTTGTGTTTGTCCTATCACCGCTTAACCGCTGTTGTGTTTGCGTTTCTGTAACATAGCAGTTCGGCAAAAACGACCGATAAAATGTGGTAGGCTTCAAAACGAAGTAGTGGGGTCGATTAAATTATTCTACTCAAAGACGATGCTCCAGCGAGGCCGCAATCTAATGACTGAAAGACAGAAGACACCGAGATGGGCCTGTTAGTGTTAATGGCAAACTCGTTACTAATTAGTTTGGAGAAGGATTTATGCTTCATATAGTTTGTAATCTAAGTACTTTCATCTTGGCTGTGCCCATCCTTTCATTTCGTTTACCTACACGAGGGAGTGACCTCAGAAACTCTTGCTAACGAAACCATCGTCAGTCATACTATACTGGATGTGCTTTCATTCGCGAAATACACCTACTCATGGTACCTAATTTCAGATTTTATATCGAAACTCAGTGAAGTCTCATAGATAAGAATCAAAACAGACGCTTTAACCAGTATGCTGGCCTTTCATATACACAAGTTCGTTTCCCAGTTGTGGATATTTCACTTATTTGGTCAATATCATAGGTGAAGGAGATGAATGTCACTACATCAATTTCTCCGCCAATAATGTTTCCCTTATCAGTGGAAAATTCTATTTACGAAAGACCAACCATTGTGTTCATAGATAGGAGATAGACGCAAGCGTGGCTGTGTGGTAAGAAGCTTCCTTCCCAATCACATGGTTCTGGGTTCAGTCCCACTGCATGGTCCCTTGAGCAAGTGTCTTCTATTATAGCCTTAAGCCGACCAAAGCTTTGTGAGTGGATTTGGTAGATGGAAACTGAAAAAGCCTGTCGTGTATGTGTATATATATATATATATATATATAT
>NC_069000.1:40347505-40348192 GCF_001194135.2 Octopus bimaculoides
CATGCATACCAGCCTCCTCTCTCCACACCATTATATGTACATAGGGTAAAGGGCAAAGACCCCCTTCGGTCATGAATGACCGTAGGACTGCCCCTAGAAAGTTACCCTCCGAGGCACAAGTCCGAGCAAGGTTGTTTGTGGAAGGCCAGCAGTCACCCATGCAGACCAGCCTCCCCTCTCCACACCACTGATGTTATCCAAGGGAAAGCAAAGGGGCCGATACAGCTTGGCACCAGTGATGTCGCAACTCATTTCTACAGCTGAGTTAACTGGAGCAACGTGAAATAAAGTGTCTTGCTCAAGAACACAACAGGCGGTCAGGTCCAGGATTCGAACTCACTACCTAGTGATTGAGAGCCTGACGCTCTAACCACTGAATCCTGTGCCTTCACATATTACGAAGTATATATTAAACGTTTTTATAAGTCAATACTGTGTTCATAACGAAATCAGTGCTGGCTATAATTTCGAAAGGAGGGAGGGGGCCCAGTCGATTAGATCGACTCGGCGGAATTTGAACTCAGAACGTAGACAGACGAAATACAAATTTCTTTATTGCCCACAGGGGGCTAAACATAGAATGGTACAAAACAACTGATTGGGATCAGTAATGCGAATGGTTTACATAAAATATGATTTTAAAAATTATATAAAATATAAAAAATCGAACGATATTAACAGAACGTT
>NC_069000.1:40349020-40349259 GCF_001194135.2 Octopus bimaculoides
CACACACACACACACACACACACACACACACACACACACACACACACACACACACACACACACACACATAAATATACATGTATGTATTAAAGTATATAAGTACATATATATATATGCATGTGTATATGTATATATACATATGTGTATCTATCTATCTATCTATATATATATATATATATATGTATATATATATGCATTCGTGCATATATATATATATATATATATATATATATATATAT
>NC_069000.1:40349314-40352480 GCF_001194135.2 Octopus bimaculoides
ATATATATATATATATATATATATATATATATATATATACATTCATGCATATACATATATATATACATAAATACATATATATACATAAATATATATACATATATATACATAAATATATATACATATATATACATACACACACATACATGTATATATATATAAAAACACACACATACATATATATATATATATATATATATATAAACACACACATATATATATCATCATTATTATCGTTATAGATGTTATATAACTGATGGTGCTATTACAACCATTACATTGAGTTTAGCGTTTGCAAGACGATCATCATCAATCATTGTCTCAAAGAAGAAACATTTCTTTTAAAAGATGGTAACTGAGCTATTCCTGACATTTGAACTCTGCGGATGTGTTCGCTGCATATATTTGAAACCGGCTTCATTTTTCACTTAGCTGCTATAATTTACCATATTTTATATTCATAGTGAAAGTTGGAGGTAATCTCGGTGTTTTTGTTTTTCCGTCTCAATATATTGGATATTTATAGAATAATGATGTATGTCTCAATAATATAGCGTTGATGTTTTTGCATCCTTAATGTCGGGTATAGTTTGTTTTATACGTTGTAATTAGATATTAAAAAAAATTCGGCCTCAACCTTCGGGCTGAAGCGTGTAAAAGAATAAATGAGTAAATGAATAGCTCTTTCAGTCTCTCTATATATCACTCAACAAAATTGTGCGTTCGTTTTTGCTCAGCCATTAACGTAGGCGGTCTTGAATTTGGCTTCGTAAAAACTGATATATAATTCCATACTGGTAGCGCAAAAACTTATATCTTTCCATCTGCGTTGTACAAAGCTGTGGGCATTCGTTGAAGAATAGTGATACACATACATATATTGATGACAAGGTATCATTTTCCGAATCCCAGAGCTTTGTTGAGCACAAATTTAGAATTTGATAACTGGAAGAATACGTTTTATTGCGCTGCACAACAGGAAAAACAAAATCGGCGTTAGCAAGAATTAAAGAATACGTTTTTATTGTTTGTTAGGTGTTTGTTATATTAAAGTGTTAGAAATAGAGCAGGTCAAAACAAAACGAACACATCCACTCACAAACGCGCATGCTCACACACACAAACGTTTACACACGTAAACTCTCTCTCTCTCTCTCTCACACACACACAGTGCATACCACGCATGCACGCTTACAGACATAGAAAAGATAAATTATATTCGTCTGTCGGAGCGATGAGACCCATGGAGCCATCCTTAAGGATGGCTGATGCCTAGCCCCGTGACTTTATTTAAAGCAGGGGTCCTCAACTGTGGTCCATATGGCCTCTAAGGGTCCGTATAAGATTTTTGTAGAGATTCACACAACAAAATAGTAAAATGGGCATCTACAATGGTATTTTAAGGACCCCTGAACAAATTTTGTTTTAGATATATGTATTGGTTATGTATTGCAAGAAACAGCTGGGTTTCTTTCTATAACATTTTACAACCTATACAAGTTAATGTGTGGAAAAAGAAATAGGAATTTTCAAAGAAGTTTTTATGAAACTAGTTTTGAAACATCGGATAGCTTGTGGTTGGGGGCACTAGGGTGAAATAGTAATCAAAGGGGTCTATAGGTAAAAAATGGTTGAGACCCCTGCTTTTAGATGTATGTATTGGTTATATATTGCAATAAGCAGTTAGGTTTCTTTCTCTAACATTTTACATTGTTCGACCTACACAAGTTTATGAGTGGAAAACAAAATAGAAATTTTCAAAGAAGTTTCTATGAAACTAGTTTTTAAACATTGAATGGCTTATAGGGGTCCACCAGAATAAAACAGGAATCAAAGGGGTCCACAGATGGAAAATGTTTGAGAACCCCTGGTTTAAAGTAAGGAAGAGACAAGGGTTGCTCACCGTCAACCTCACTCACTCCTTTGTGACCATCTTCAATCTAGGCGCAAGACCTTGTCAGTGTGATTGGGGGATGGATTCTTCTTCTTCTTATTTCGTCTTGCTCTCTGCACTCCACAATGCGTTTCTGCTGCTGAGTTCCTCTGTTGAACCAAGTCGGTTTCTTTCGCAGAATCCGTCGGGTCTAGTCTTTACATGCATCAGTAAACAAATCTTATCCTTATTAACTCATAACTGGGACCCTAACAAGTGCTACTACTCTGGGTCAGAGTGGGTCTGGGAACAATAGTCGCTTAGAGGTGGTTTCAGACTTCTCGAAACCACGAAACTCCCGAACCATGGGCCGAGGCACAACGGGATACAATAGTCATACTGAATTTAAAGATACATGTACACATACACACGCTAACATACGCACGCACGCATCTATTAACGCGCATAGACGCACACACACACACACACACACACACACACACACACACACACACACACACACACAGCTGGCAGAATCGTTAGCACGCCGGGCGAAATGCTTAGCGGTATTTCGTCTGCCCGCTACGTTCTGAGTTCAAATTCCGCCGAGGTCGACTTTGCCTTTCATCCTTTCGGGGTCGATTAAATAAGTACCAGTTACGCACTGGGGTCGATATAATCGATTTAATCCGTTTGTCTGTCCTTGTTTGTCCCCTCTGTGTGTAGCCCCTTGTGGGTAGTAAAGAAATAACATACACACACACAAACTGATGGCCATACTTACACTCCCATGCATTCTTTTCCGACAAGCAGAAATCTCCAGCGTTGAAGCTATAATATAACTTTAATAGACTCCTTGGCTGGCCAACTGGCTGGTTGGTTGGTTGGGATGCTGGTGGTTTGGTGTTGTTTGGTTGACTGAAAGAGTAGGTTAGATGGCTGGTTTGTACTCCGTTCTCTGACTAAAATGGGGTTGGTGGTGACGAGGTTAAATTGTCGTCGCTGTATGGTCGAGCAGGTATCTGTCTTGGCTTGTTTCCGTGAGAATCTGGTGAAACAATAAGAGGGGAAATGAAAATATTTCTGTGCTTGGTTGGATGAGAAATTTTAATTCGATCTTTACACCTGAAAGACTTACGGATACATATGTTAGGGTGCACGCGTATGTATGTATGTATGTATGTATGTATGTACACACGCACGCACGCATGTTTATATGTTTATACATTTGTATGTATATATGTGCATATATGTATATATGTGCATATATGTATATTTGTATGCATATTCTTT
>NC_069000.1:40354257-40357936 GCF_001194135.2 Octopus bimaculoides
TAATATATAATCACACATGTATATATGCATATACATGTTTTGTCGATCGTAGGCTCTGAATGGTAGTAAATGATTTGATTGATTACTCGTTTTAGTTCTACGAGTGGCTCCATTTCAAGCTTCGTGCTTGCCGTGTATGACAGGAAGGACATCGAGTCTGAATATAATTATTTTAAATAGTAACAAGATGAATATAATCAGTCTTTTCTTACTCTCGTATACATAAACATTCTCATTTTGTTATTGCTCTATTTTACAGTCGGCGAAGTTTGTTTTCGTCTTTTTTTTTAATTTTATAAAGATATTCAATACCCTTTTTATTCTGACATACCCGGAAGTAGTCGTTTCAAAGTCAAAGTATATCATTAAATAAGTTTCTGTTGACATCATATCACGTTATTTCCTCCTCACTTTTATCTCATGCTCTCTCTCTCTCTTTCTCTCTCTCTCTCTCTCTCTCTCTCTCTCTCTCTCTCTCTCTCTCTCTCTCTCTCTCTCTCTCTCTTACACACACACACACAAACGCACACATGCAACCCCCCCACACACACGTATACACATGCTTACAAATACATATGAATACATGGCTACAATAGACAGATAACCACACAAACACATACATGTACACATTCACACACAACCTAGTAGTTCGATACTTAGAGATCAATAAAATACCCGACTGAAAATGGTACTGAGGCTGATTTAACCGACTAAACCAATGGTTTCCACTCTTTCTCCTACCAAGAATCTCGTTTATTTGAATAATTTATTCCGCTGAGCCCAGGTTTTGTGGAAGGATTATCTACTTAATCCGCTGATTCTGTGGTAGGGTTTGATTTCAGGCTGATTTAGCAGCTCTTTTTAGCTGATCGAGAGACATAATAGAAAAATAATTCTCAACATTTTATTATCAAGGAGCCTTCTTATTGAAACGAATTTTCTACGGCCCCTAGGTTTTTGAAAGGGCCGTCACCCTCATGGTTGGGTGATGTTTTGAGGTTCATTTGGCTGCTCTATTTAGTAGATCACTGAGTTCATGCAAAATGATTCTCGATGTGTTTGTTACGAAAGAAAAGAACTTTTGTTTAAATGAATTTAGCATGGATCTTACTTCTTTTGAAAGTGATGCGTAGAATGGACAGAAAGGTTTCTTGTCCGTAGTATGTAAATTCGGACAGGAGTTCATATGTTGTTATTACAGATGGATAGTGGCCAAAACCATTGTCCTCCTTCTAACATACATATCTTTTCTCCTTTTTCTTCTCTCTATCTACTTACCCCTACCAGTACTTTCTCGAAATTTCATTCACACTACAAGATACCTTTGAATGAACATCACATGGAATTAATGTTTCCACACTATTCATCTGTAATAACAAAATAGGAACTCCTATCGGAATTTACATACCACGGACAAGAAGCCTTTCTAACCATTCTACACAGCACTTTCCTTGGATAATGGAACTGCAACTCTAACATCCAACATATTTTTATTTTTGTTTTTATTTTTATTCTCTTATTTCCCTTTATATTTCCTATATCTCTCCATTTCCAAACTAACTTCTTATATTGAACTTTACTGTTTCCCTCTACTCAACTCTCTCATATCGTCTCTGATGAAGGGACATCCTTTCTCTTTATAAATGTCCTAGAATTTTTACACTGCCTTGGCTTTGTTGTCTCATTTCATTCATTCTTTCTCTCCCTGTCTCTCTGTCTCTTCATCCATCTATCTATCTATCTATCTATCTATCTATCTATCTATCTATCTATCTATCTATCTGTATTTAGCTAGCTATCTAGCACCTATGTTTGTCAATTGTTCCGTTTCTTTCACTGTGTGTGTGTGTAATATATGTATCCGTAAGTCTTTCCGGTGTAAATACCGAATTAAAATTTCTCATCCAACCAAGCACAGAAATATTTTCATTTCCCCTCTTATTGTTTCACCATGTTCTCACGGAAACAAGCAAAAACACATACCTCCTCGGTCATACAGCGATGGCATTCTACCCTGTTACCATCAACCCCATTTTAGTCAACAGAGAACGAGGTACAAACTAGCCACCTAATCTGCCCTATCGACCAACCAGCCACGAAACCACCTTGTCAACCTGTCAGTCATTCAGTATACCAGCCCCTTCGCCGGACCACCAACCTATTAAAATGCTTATTGAAGAACTAACTAACCGTCGGTAGGTTACGACAATGAGTGTTCCAACTGATCCGATCAAACGGAACAGCTTGCTCATGGGATTAACGTGCAAGTGGTTGAGCATTCCACAGACACGTGTATCCTTAACGTGGTTCGCAGGGAGGTTCAATGTGACACAGAGTGTGACAAGACTGGCCCCTTGAAATGCAGATACAACTCATTTTTGCCAGCTGAATAATTGGAGCAACGTGAAATCAAGTGTCTTGCTTAAGGATACAACGCACCGCTAGGAATAGAACCCACGACCTTACGATGAGCCGAATACTCTGGCCACTAAGCCATGCGAATTCACCATCGAAGAAATATAAGAAATATTATGACAAACTTAGTCTTAGATCTTTTATTTGTTTTAGTTATTGGACTGCGGTCATGATGGGGCACCACCTTGAAGGGATTTATTCGAAGAAATCGACATCATTACTTGTGAGGGCGCATGGCTTAGTGGTAAAGGTGTTGCAGATTTAGTAGACGGAAACTAAAAGAAGCCCGTCGTGTATATATATATATATATATATGGATGTGCGTGTGTGAGTGTGTGTGCTTTTGGGTTTGTGTTTGTCACCCCATCACCGTTTGGCAACCGGTGTTGGTGTGTCTACGTCTACGTAACTTAGCAATACGGCAGAAACGACTGATAGAATAATAAGCTTTTAAAAAAAAGTAAGTCGTGGGGTCGATTTCTTCAACTAAAAGCCTTCAAGGCGGTGCTCCAGGATGGCCACAGTCAAATGACTGAAGCAAGGAAAAGAATATATATCGCGTGTGTGCATGTATTTATGTTGTATGTATAAACAAACATATATGGGCGTGAATAGGAACTGGTATATAACGGTAGAATTAGTGTGTGTGTGTGTGTGGCATGTATATATGCATACGTATATAGACACACGCTCACATACACACACACACATGCATACGGACATCTCTGATTGGCTGAACTATCTCTTTATCTTTCCCCCCTTATTTTCTCATGATCGTTTTTCCTTCTTAAATTCAGTGTGAATTTACAAATAAAACCAAACCAAACAACTGATAAATCTTCATATTCACTTCCTGCTGCTATTTCCTCCTTTCTATTTAGAAGATTTTTCTATTTGTAACTTGCTAAACAGTTGCCCATCCTATGTAATCTGTACGCCGGCTTTTTCCGTGATTTGAACGTGTTATGTTCCATGATGACGGCGTATTTCGTCGTCTCTACGGGACTTGGTCCGAACGGCGTACCTTCGACGACCGACCCTACCGACTGTGTCACTCCACTATCTATTAGTAGTGGACCAGCCCACTTCTCGCCTGGGAGCGTCCGCCACAACAGAACGTAAAAATACATGCGTTCTAAAGGTTGTCCCTTTGTCCAATCCAGGGATTCTCAAACAGTTTTTTTTTCTTCCTATGGACCACTTTGATAGCTATTTTATTCGTTTAAAAACTCGGATCATATATATATATATATATATATATATA
>NC_069000.1:40358554-40360391 GCF_001194135.2 Octopus bimaculoides
TGAACGACAAACATTGAAATTTTTGAACGCTCTTGTAAAAGTTTCACTGTGCAATAATACAGAAAATACTAACCGAGAATATCTTCGAAGTGTATGGGGGGGGGGAGAAAAACGTAATAAGATAATACCAATGTGATTTTCAACACGATCCGTTTATGTCTGTCTGCTTGTCTGTCTGCTTGTCTGTCTGCCTCCACCTGTCTGTCTTTATTTTCTCTCTAACTCTTCCCCGTGGCTTGCTTCCCAATCACATGATTCTGAGTTCAGTCCCACTGCGTGGCATCTTGGGCAAGTATCTTCTACTATATCGTCGGGTCCACCAAAGCCTCACGCACAACCGCACACACACACACACACACACACACACACACACACACACACATATGTAATGTATGTATGTATGTGTATTGGAACTGGAGCTAAGAGTACAATTATTGTAAGACACGTGTTTCACGCCATTGCGACCTTCAGACACTCAAAACTCGGCTTCAGTTATAATAAAAGCAAAAACATATCCTCTACAATATGTATTGAGCACTCTTTCTCATTCGTAGAAAGAGAAAATCTTCATCTAACCTACTTATTTGCTGTTATTGTGGCTGTTGTTGTCCTTCTTCTCAGACTTCTTTTATTTTCCTTTGTCTTCTTGTTCAGTTACTACTACTACTACTATTACTACTACTACAGCGGCTGCTGCTGTTGCTTTTGCTGCTACTTGCTATTACGACTACTACTACTCATTCTTTATCTTCATCTTCTTCGCCTTTTTTCTTCCCTTCATCCCCCTTCTCTTCTCCCGCAATCGTTTGTCTTCCATGTTCTCGGCTACCTACACCAAGTAACATCTATACATTATTCATGAACACCAAAATTCACATAACATCACTGAAATGAATGCAGAATCGGTGAGAACTGATGGTGATATGTTTTATAAACGCTTATTTAAGGATCAGGTTATGGAGAACCCGTTTCCTATCAAGGTAAACACCTGTTACGAGGGGTTTACGAAGGGTAACGTATGGGTCACTTCAATTCATTTATATATTTTCATTGGCCACAAAGAAACTTTGTATTTTCTCAGCCATCGAGGCTTCTCATAAGTGTAGGCTCGAACTGCCGTCTAGTAATGGCCGCCAAATCTCCTTTATGCCGCACCTTAACTTTTTTAGATTATCTTTTTAAAAAATAGATGACTTGTATGAATATTTTTATAAAGTAGATGCATTTATGAAAAGCACGGGTTGGTCTCAGATAGGATAAACGTTCATACATGCATGCATGCTTACATATAATGCATACACACGATGCATACATTCGATACATGCATGAATTTGTTTGTCATTTGACTGTGGCCATGCTGGAGCACCGCCTTTAGTCGAAAAGATCGACCCCAGGACTTATTCTTTGTAAGCCTAGTACTTATTCTACTATGTATGTATGTACGTACGTACTTAAGTATGTGTGTATGTATGTTTGCTCATGGCCCCGGTTTCCCGGTTTCAATGGCGTATGTGTTCCCCAGCTGGACGGGACGCCGGTCCATCGCAGCGTTACTCATTTTTGGCAGCTGAGTGGACTGGAGCAACGTGAGATGAAGGGTTTTGCTCAAGAACACAACGCGTCGCCCGGTCCAGGAATCGAAACCACGATCTCAGGATCATGATGCTGACACCCTAACCACTAAGCCACGCGCCTCCATCTCGAGTGTGTATAAACCGTGAATTTGTATGTTCAGCAATTTT
This sequence comes from Octopus bimaculoides, assembly GCF_001194135.2. NCBI lineage: Eukaryota > Metazoa > Mollusca > Cephalopoda > Octopoda > Octopodidae > Octopus > Octopus bimaculoides. The sequence goes on from NC_069000.1 coordinate 40,360,297, forward strand.
CATAAATGTCTTGGGTTGGGTACAAGATGAAAGAAGGTAAAGTAAACAGTAAAATTTTATCATTTGTTTTAATTTATGGTAAGGTGAGGCTATGT
>NC_069000.1:40361705-40362581 GCF_001194135.2 Octopus bimaculoides
CATATATATATATGTACGTACATATATATATATGTACGTACATATATATATATGTACGTACATATATATATATGTACGTACATATATATATATGTACGTACATATATGTATATGTACGTACATATATGTATATGTACGTACATATATGTATATGTACGTACATATATGTATATATACGTACATATATGTATATATACGTACATATATGTATATGTACGTACATATATGTGTATATATTTACGTATATATATATATGTATATATATTTACGTATGTATATATATGTATATATATATATATTTACGTACATGTAGATATATATACACATATGTATATGTATGTATGTATGTACACACACACACACACACACACACACACACACACACACACGTGCATATATTTTCTCTATAGAGCCCAAACACAGAACTAATGGAAACTATTTTGTTTACAAAAGTATTATAACCAAATTAAAAGTATTTCGCTTGTGTTGGAAACACAATCGCAAACTGTAAACATTATCGTCCTCCATTTGTCTTAAATAGTGTAACTGAGATATCTACAGAGCCTGATTGCTTAAATTAGTGGGGAGTCTAAAATATCTGAACCTTACTGGTTTAAGATGCCCAACTCATTTATTTATTTGCGATCCAAGATGACACAGCGTAAAGTATGGATAGTTTGCACGGCTTTTGTTTTAAATTACAGGGTCTTTGTTCTAAAACTCATCAGAGTACACGATACGTGTCGATGTGAAGAAAGGATCGTATTGTGTAGCTAACTGGGTCAGGCAAATTCATCGCATTGCTTCACATGTATGTGTGTGTGTGTGTGCGTGTGTATGTATATATATATATATATATATATATATATATATATA
>NC_069000.1:40364340-40365277 GCF_001194135.2 Octopus bimaculoides
ATGTGTGTATATATATATATATATATATATATATGTATACATATGTATGTATATGTGTATACATGTGTATATATATATGTATACATATGTATGTATATATGTGTATACATGTGTATATATATATGTATACATATATATGTATATGTGTATACATGTGTATATATATGTATACATATATATGTATATGTGTATATATATATATATACATATATATACATGTGTATGTATATATATATATATATGTATATATTTATGTATACATATGTATGTATACACACGCACGCACGCACACACATATATATGTTCAAAAAAACAACAGAGTGAGGACGTGATACGGATAGTGTTATTGGACGCTCGGGAAAGGAAAGAGAGAGTATATATGCATAGATATGTATGTATATATAATGTATACATATGCATGCACACATGTATAAAATATGTGTACATATGAACGTATTAACGTATGCAGTTGTTTTTCGTGTGTGTGAGTGATAATGTACGCATTATATACACATGCGCTGTTATTTCCAAGCTTGAAGAGACAGATGATCTTCGTTAGACGGTGTCGTATGAAATCAGTGAAAAGCAAAAACATAGTAAAGCTAATTGATAACATAAAGCCACCAGTCAAAACAGCCATTAAAACCTACAAAATAAACAGTCAAACGATACCGGTGTCGCCATCTTTGAAGCATTCGGACGGCTCACAGTGGTGGTGGTGGTGACGACGGTGGCATTGGTGGTGGTGGTCGTGGTGTTGATGGTTTTTGCTGTTGGTAGTGGTGCCGATGAAGCTGGCGGCAGCAGCGGCGTAGTTGGTGGTGTTAGTTGCTCAGGTGGTGGCGGCGGAGGCTACTATGATGGTGATGGTGGAGGCGGCGATGGCGGCAGTGGCGGTGAGGGGGGATAGTAGTGGTGGGCAGTGGTGGGGGGGGGG
>NC_069000.1:40365335-40369041 GCF_001194135.2 Octopus bimaculoides
TGGTGGTGGTGGGTGGCGACGTCGGTGGTGTGTGACAAACTTTTATGTTGTGACATTAGTGAAGATTTGTTGACGTTTTCCGTTCCAGGTCGGCCCTGATCAAAGAGACCTTCCTTTAATCAAAAGCCTTCCTGCCGTGACCCTCCCGTCTTTATTTTATGACCCAAGATGCAGTTTCATAACGTATGATTTGAGGGAGATTTTGCTGCTATTTCTAACGTGCCGAGTGACATTAAAGAAGCTCCCTCGCTGGATCAACTGGTAGTGGTCGTGGTGATGTTGGAGGTTGTGGAGGAGGTATTTCTGATGGTGGTGGTGTTCATAGTGGTTGTTATATTTAGTGGTTGTAGTAACGGTTAATGGTGAATGTTCTGGTGGTTGTGGAGATGTTTCTGGAGATAGTGCCGTGGTAGGGTTGGTGTTTCGGTGAAGATTGTCGTGTTAGTAGTGATGGAAGTGATTTGAGTTGTGGTTGTGTGAGGAGGAAACAGTTGTTGTTGCTGGTGGTAGTGGTGGTGATTGTTGTGTTAGCACACCTACCATTGATACTATTACTATCATACTAGTGTTGTTGTTAGTCGATTGTAGTAATTAATAATTATTTCTAACATAGGCCTACAGCCTGACAAGACCGCCCCACCCCCACAGCCCCCCTCCCTCTTTCAATAGCTGATTGAATAGTGAGACACAAACACACCAACACACCACCTTCAGCAGCCAATCAGCATCGAGCCACAATCGTGCCATTTTTGTTGATCGATCAAGCATTCATCGCACAAACAACTATATCGATCTCAACACATGACTGCTGCATATTTTATCGATCTCAAGAATAAGAAAGGCAGAGTTGATCTCAACCAGATTAGAACTCAGAACGTAAAGGGCCGGAGCAAATGTCGCAAAGCCGTTCGTGGTACGGTTATGGAAGCAGTTGAATCGATACAAATGACGGTTGGTACTAACGGTTTAGTCCCATTTAGTCCCCGTCTACTAACCTTGGTTGTGGCAGATACGATACTGATAGCGCTTAGTAGTTGTATTAGTAATACTGATTTCAAATTTTGGCACAAGGCCAGCAATTTCGGGGGAAAGGTCAAGTCGACTAGTACTCATTTTATCGACCCCGAAAGGATGAAAGCCAAAGTCAACCTCGGCAGGATTTGAACTCAGAACGTAAAGACGGACAAAATGCCAATAAGAATTTTGTCCGACGTGCTAAGGATTCTGTCAGCTCACCGCCCTTATTGTACTAGTGATATGATGTCTGGCCCTACGTCGGTTACAACGACGAGGGTTCCAGTTGATTCGATCAACGGAACAGCCTGCCCGTAAAATTAACGCGCAAATGGCTGAGCACTCCGCAGACACGCGTAATCTTAACATAGTTTTCAGAGAGATTCAACGTGAGGCAGAATGTGACATGCCTGGCCCTTCGAAATACAGATACTATTCGTATTTACCAGTCGAGTGAACTGGAGCAACGTGAAATAAAGAGTCTTGCTCAAGGACACAACGCGTCGCCAGGAACTGATCTTACGATCGTGAGTTGAGTGCCCTAACCACTAAGCCACGTGCCTTCACTAATTAGAACATAATAAGAACACTAATAAGAACATAAAGACGAACGAAATGTCGCTAAGCATTTTGCTCGACGCGGTAACGATTCTGCCAGCTCACCACCTTCGATACTTTGTAAATGGTTTCAAATTTATGAGGGCCTTGTGCCAAAATTTGAAATCATAATTGGCTTCAAATTTTGCCACAACTATGGCATTTAGTTTCAAATTTTGCTCATACTACATATTCCGTGCGCCTGAAACTACGGAAGCGAAGGATTTCATTGTTTTTAGACACGCAGAATACCCGGTGTGCTAACAATTCCGCCCGCTTGCCGTCTTAGTTCGGGGTAAATGTCGCAATACATTTTTGCAGCACATTAATTCTTCTGCCACACAGCCTTAGTTGTTTTGTACATAATGATCATTCTACTGGAATTTTCGGACAATGATAGAGTCGGCTTCCATCCCGCTATTACGATGTATCTCACGTTTTCTCCACTATTTATCTAAACACGGTTTATGTGTATAATGTCGTCACTTAATCACACAAAATTTATTTTATAAAATGTCATGCAAGTTTGTTTTATTTCAATATTCAACATAACGTGTTTTTCTGTCCATGTCATTCAACACTTGAACATGGGTGTATGAGTTTAGCTATGTGTGTGTGTGTATAGGAACGTATGTATGTATATTTTTATCTATACGTATGTATATGTACATGCGTATAGATAGATAGATAGATGTAAACTTATATGTATATATATATCAAATAATTGATACGGAAAGCTTTGTTGAGCACAACGATCGTTTCGGCTTATTTCTGCACTGCTTCCTTATGGGTGGGGAACGATATAATAGAATCGAATGCACCTACCTCCCTAGTGTAGAAGAAACCCCAAGTTACATAAAAACACAATGATACCAACCCTATCCTGCCACACATATTAACGAAATGTACATCTTATAGTATTGAAGCCTTTTATGTAACTTGAAAGGGTTTCTTCTGCACAATAGGATGCATTCGATTCCATTACGTAATTCTTCACCCACAAGAGAGCAGTGCAGAAGTAAGCCGAAACGATCGTTGTGCTTAATAAAGCTTCCACTATAATCTGTCTTCCGTATCAATCGATTAATAAATACTAAACGTGTGCCGAATAATTCCATACGTAGATCCTGCGACAAAAGTGTGGAACTGTTGATGATGCCTGGTAACCGCAAGTGGTGAACGTTCTCTGCAGGCGCACTACTGGGGACATACCCAAAACAAGGGTTGGATACTACACTTTAAAGTTTCCTATCTAAACTGTACTCTTAGATATAATCTACGTGTGTGTCTATACACACATATATCTATATACATATATATATTCAATATGTGACAGCGTGTGTAACGTTGGCGATTTACTTTCTTCGTTTTCCCTTCTTTGGACCTTTTTCTATACTTCTGACGAAGAGCTCCGCTCGAAACGTGAAATCCTTTCTTTTCTTTCTTTTCATGGCCGTCCAATAACACATTACTTGTATCACATCCTCGCGTTGTTGTTTTTTTCTTGCTTGTTCTTGTTTGGCTTGACTATATATATATATATATATATGCACTGTGCTCCATCTTTTTCTCTCATGTGATGTCCTTGAGCATCGTAGACAACGACGGAAGAACTATTTACATATGTATGCATCAAAACGGAAAACTGGGAAAATTTGGTATCTTTTTATTCCTTGCAGTTAACAGTATGTAATGATCCTGCAAAGTGAATTCGCCAAAAATTTCAGTCGCCACTGTATGGCCCTCCGTCGCTTACGACGTCGAGGGTTCCAGTTGATCCGATCAACGGAACAGCCTGCTCGTAAAATTACCGCACAAATGGCTGAGCACTCCACAGACAATCTAGCCTTAATGTGTGACAAGGCTGGCTCTTTGAAATACAGGTACCACTCATTTTTGCCAGCTGGGTGGACTGGAGCAAGGTGAAATAAAGTGACTTGCTGAAGGACACAAGAGAGAGAGGGAAGGAGGAAAGAGAGGGGGAGAGGAAGGCTAGAAAAGAGGGAGGGAAGAAGACAGAGTAGGAAGGACGAGAGTGAAGGAAGGAGGAAAGTGAGGGAGTAGGAAAGAGAAGTATTACTGGCACGTGAATGAT
>NC_069000.1:40369189-40370033 GCF_001194135.2 Octopus bimaculoides
ATATATATATTCATGTATGTGTGTATATGTAAGTATGTATGCATGTATGTATATGTATAAACATTTATATGCATATGTGTATATATAATATATATACATACATACACACACATGTATGTATATACATATAGATGTATATGTGTATACATGTGTGTGTCTCTATCTACCTACCTTTGTGTGCGCGTGCGTATGTTTGTACATAAACACGTACACACACACATAAGTATGTATGATGTATGTGTGCCTATTTACACATGTATGTATGTATATTCTATTTAAGTATGTGTATATGTATCTTTGTATGAATCTACCTTTGTGTCCATATGAATGTGTACGTATGTTTGTGTGTGTGTATTTTATGTATTTACGTACGATTATATGCCAAAATAGAGTTTAAAGTATTACATGTGCAAATCGGTCTGCTTCGTTTGCTTTAACTTTTAACACACGTGGATTTTGAAGCCATGTGTTTGTGGGATAGTTCGTTGTGGTACTCAGTTGCTTTGTACCTTAGGGTAATCATCAGACGAAGATGCAACTCTCAGAGCTGTCAACATCCCACAATGGAATTCAGTTAGCTCTGTTCGTCAAAACAGAACGGAATTCCACTGTAGGGAAAGTAGCAGTTGTAATAATTACACTATCGTCTGATGATTGCCCTAAGGATGGTACGAAATTACCCTTAGGAAATGAAACTTGAAGTCATGAAATGCGAGATGAAAATTAACCAACCAGTCTGTGTATGTATGTATGCATGCACGTAACTTTCTCGCTCTCTATCTATCTCTCTCTCTATTTATCTCTCTCTCTCTTTCTCTCTTTCTCTCTCTCTCTCTCTCTCTCT
>NC_069000.1:40371287-40372010 GCF_001194135.2 Octopus bimaculoides
GGACTGTAAAATATTTAACGTCATTTCTTCCACTTCTTTACGTTCTGAGTTCAAATTCCGCCGAGATCGGCTTTGTCTTTCATCCTATCGAGGTCGATAAAATAAGTACCAGTTGAAGACTGGGGTCAATGCAAATGCCTAGACCCAAATATAACTGGCGTTGTGCTAAAATTTGAAACCAACGAATTAATTAATGCGGCGAGCTGGCAGAATCGTTAGCACGGTGGGCGAAATGCTTGGTATTCCGTCTGTCTTTACGTTCTGAGTTCAAATTCCACCGAGGTCGACTTTGCCTTTCATCCTTTCGATGTCGATTAAATAAGTACCAGTTAAGCACTGGGTCGATGTAATCGATTTAATCCCTTTATCTGTTCTTGTTTGTCCCATCTGTGTTTAACCCTTGTGGGCAGTAAAGAGATAATTATGTTCTGAGTTCAAATTCCACCGAGGTAGGTTGAATTTTCCTTCCATTCTTTCGGGGTGAATAAAATGAAGCACCGGTCGAGCACTAGGGATTGATGTAGTTTAATTACACTCACACCCGAACTTGCTGGCTTTGTGACAAAATTTGAAACCGAAAAATCTATAAATAGCATGGCATTCCCAGTCAATGCAGTCACGAGTTGATGGACACAGAATTTACACCAAGAAAAACAATACAAAACGATTTTTTTTCTCGTATCGTTGAGTACTTTATGGTATCCATGGAAACCTGGTCCTTGA
>NC_069000.1:40372923-40373804 GCF_001194135.2 Octopus bimaculoides
TGTGTGTGTGTGTGTGGAGAAAGTAAGAGAAAGAGATGGGGCGAGGCAAATGGACGGAGAGAAATTAAAAGGCGGCTGGAAGAGAGAGAGAGGTGTGTGTGTGAGTGTGTGTGAGAGAGAGAGAGAGAGATGTCTGTGGCGAAAACTACGAATGGGAATTTGTAGATGACGAACAGATTTTAACAATCAGTGAAAAGAACGGAGATAGTTAGCTAGAAAAACAACTTGTGATATCCAATGTTTGATAAATACTACACACACACACACACACACACACATCATATACATTAATACACGCCCATATATATATAGATAGATATAGAAAGGGCTATAGATATGTATATAGAGGTAGAGGGCAACTGTAATATTGTCGCACACATTTGCACTTTCTTTCTCTGCTACTGGGTCAGCTTGTATGCCTACATACATAATCAGCTGTGTTTTTGTATGTCGACAGTTAATTAATATGGTGTGTGTATATAGGTGTGCGGTGGAGGCGCAATGGCCCAGTGGTTAGGGCAGCGGACTCGCGGTCAAAGGATCGCGGTTTCGATTCCCAGACCTGGCGTTGCGAAGTGTTTATTGAGCGAAAACACCAAAAAGCTCTACGGGGCTCCGGCAGGGGATGGTGGCGAACCCTGCTGTACTCTTTCACCACAACTTTCTCTCACTCTTACTTCCTGTTTCTGTTGTGCCTGTAATTCAAAGGGTCAGCCTTGTCACAATCTGTGTCACGCTGAATATCCCCGAGAACTACGTTAAGGGTACACGTGTCTGTGGAGTGCTCAGCCACTTACACGTTAATTTCACGAGCAGTCTGTTCCGTTGATCGGATCAACTGGAACCCTCGACGTCGTAAGCGACGGAGTACCAACAGCAAC
>NC_069000.1:40375508-40377962 GCF_001194135.2 Octopus bimaculoides
TATATATATATATATATATATATGTGTGTGTGTGTGTGTGTGTGTGTGTGTGTGTGTGTGTACATACACGACGGACTTCTTTCTGTTTCTCTCTACCAAGTCCACTCACAAGGCTTTGGTTGACCTGACGCTATAGCAGAAAACATTGGCCCAAGGTGCCACACAGTGGGACTGGACCCAGAACCATGTAGTTCGGAAGGAACCTTCTTACCAAACAGTCACGCTACGCCTATATATATATATATACTCATTGCAAACAACACGCATCAGAGCCATCAGACCCAATCGATTGATGGATCGATCTCAGTGTAACCCTTCCTAATGGGGTCAGACCATCAAGGTGTTAAAATCTACAGAGCTGTGTGTATAGAAGCTAAGTTACCAAACCAGTTAGATTAGCACCAGCCTCATTGTTGCTATCAATTCGGTCAATTTATTCAGACCTTCGCCATTGGCCATTGTATCCTTGGCGATCGATAATATATTGTAACGTTTTATATTGCAGAGTAACACGTTTCATCTTACTGGCTGGACACATTAGCTTAGCATATCATTTGTTAACACTAATGCTCATAGACACACACACACACACACACACACAGTGGGATACGAATGTGCGTACGTATGTATATACGTACGCACATTCTCTCTTTCTCTCTTTCTCTTTCGCCTCTCTCTCTCCCTTTCCTTCTCTTTCTCTCTCTGCTTTCTCCCTCTCTTTCTCTCTCTCCATCTCTCTCTCTCCCCCTCTCTTTCTCTCTCTCTCCATCTCTCTCCCCCTCTCTCTCCTTCTCTCTTTCTCACTCTCTCTTTCTCTCTCTCTCTCTCTTTCTCTCTCTCTCTCTCTCTCTCTCATACATGCACTTGTTCACTTTCTCTACTCTCAATAAGAAAAAAGACAACTTTTTAGCACTAAAACACACACACGCACGCACACACTATAAAAAGTAACACACATATTCACTCACTACTGCTAACACGCACACTGTCACTAGTATCACTCATACATTCTTATTAATAATATCACATGCATAGATACCCACAGTATATATAATTATATTAATATCACATATACACACACACTATACCACTAGTAACATACACACGCAATACACACAAAGACTGTTACTATCAACACCACTCGCGCGCGCACACACGCACACACACACACACATACACACACACTGTCACCAATAAACGAGCTTCTATAAATATCTGAAATAAATTTTGTTTTTGTTATGTCAATTCTGTCCATCCATAGCACGATCTCTATGACATCACTGTGACGTTATCAACGCTCAGAAACTAGATTTTAATATGTATTGGCTGCGATATATCAACCTTAATCCTTCACCAGTATCCAGCTTAATCTTGTGACTGGACATAACTATGTCACCAGAGGATAGTTTAGGTTGTCTTTCATGTAGGCTTACCTTGATCCAGGAATATGATGAGCTCGAGACAAATAGATATAGATGTATGTAGCTCTCTAGTGTTTCGTGGTGCTTATGACAATCCATAACATTTACTGAGACCGCCATTTTTACTTTATCATTTTACCATTAATCTTCTTCATTTGATCCACCGGAATCGGTTTTCAGAGGCTATGGTGACTGTTTTCAGAGGCTATGGTCCCCGTCTGTTTCGACGGGAAGTATTCAATTGTTCAAGGTGACAGGGTCGTTAGGGCTCAGGACAAAATCCAATGCACTATTTGTTCTGTAAGGCCCATTACCCCGCTTGACAGCGGGTCAAACAAGTTGACCAGATATAGCGGGCGTTACGCAACATTAAGGTTCAGAGATGTGACCTCATCTCTTCCTCTTTTTCTGCACTGACACGCAAGCTATGAAAACGCAACTTGACTGGCTCTATGCCACAGGCCAGCTTGAAGATAGGAGCATAGCACAGAAGACCATGGCTTTTACACACCAACCATTCTATTTATCATTCTATCGTGTCTATACGTGTGGTCACAGTAAACGTGTTTGAAGTTGCAACCCTACTTGTATATGTTCTTCATCCGGGTTTACTACCAGCGAGATTACAGCTTTCTGAGAGTCATATTAGGTGGCTCAACAATGACCTACGCCATCTAATGTTCAAAATCTTTAAGTTCTGTGCTCAAATATTGTTAACTGTGCCTTTTATCGTTTCAGGGTTGATACAACATGTATCAGTTGATGTAATCGACTTAACCCTTAAAATCCTTGTGCCAACATTTAAACCAGTATTGTATTAAGAGATGAGGCGAGCTGGCAAAATCGTTAGCACGGCGGGAAAAATGCATTAACTTTGGATATCCTTGTTGCTTCTTTTGATTTTAATCACATTACTTTGAAATTGTATGGATAATACCATACTTAATTCTGGTGCCTAAAATCAAGTACCATATTCACCTTGAATCTATCTATCTATATATATATATATATATATATATATATATATATATAT
>NC_069000.1:40377994-40380843 GCF_001194135.2 Octopus bimaculoides
CATATATATATATATATATATATACATATATATATATATATTTATATTTATATATGACGTTGACCACTAACGTGGACATTCAATGTGCTAGAAATAGATCACATCTTGTGTCTAATAAGACTTAAATTGTTCTCAACATGAAATATAGCGTGATACCAAAACGTAAGCGGGCAAGACATTTAAAATCACCGAAAAAAATTATTATTAAACAGGGACCGGTTTCAAAATTTAACAATCTTACCGACTGTCTATTTCTCTTCACCCTGATTTGTAATGCAACCATAATCATCAGAACCCTATACAAAGTTGCCCACCACCATAGGTGCACGTGTATGTGGTTCTGCTAATTACAGCTTAATGGTAAAATTCAAAAGTCTTCGTTTTGGCGCGCTAATTCCAGGAATGTGTCTGCAGAAAATATTTACTGCGTTGCATATATCCAGTATGAGATATATATATATATATATATATATGTACACACACACACACACACACACACACACACACACACACAGTCATATATACACACATGTATATATACTCATGAATGTAGATAGATAGATCTGCTTTGTTTTTTCCTGAAATCACCCTATAACATTACTCACCAGTCGAACAATTGTAACTTTATCCCGAATACACGTCTCTATTTGTTGTCTCTGGTGTCAGTTAGTATGTCACATTTAAGTATTAGCTATTCAATCCAGGAATGCAAACATGATACACCTCACGTTAATCACAGTGTTTTCGAGTCACGCATGACTTCATACACATGAAAACATTTGTGTACTTGAAGCAAAGTATGGTTTTTCAAACGTCTGAAACGCTTGAGTGGTTCACAGAGCCGTAGGAGCGATTCGATGATCTCAAATAGGAGTTTTATGCTCTGTTTTCAGTTTAATCAATCTTTTCAAACGTAGTTTTTTTTTTTATTTTTTTATTTTGAGTAATCTTAAAGAAACGCGCAAACCTCTTCAAATAAACATTCTTTTATTCTTTGAATTGTTTCAGTAATTTGACTGCGGTCATGCTGGTGCACCGCCTTGAAGAGTTTTAGCGGAACAAATCGATCTAAGGACTCATTATTATTTTAAATCCTAGTACTTATTCGATCGGTCTCTTCTGCCGAACTGCTAAGTTATGGGGATGTAAACATACTCACACCGGTTGTTAAGCGATGGCGGGGGACACACAAACACAAAGGCTCACAAGCTTCTTACCACACAGCCACGCTTGCGCCTATGTTCCAACTTTTTACTTCTTTCTCAGTGTTAGTTCATCCTTGGTCTATGTTTTAAATCAATGATTTTGCATTGAATTAAAGTCAAAATTTAGTAAATCAAATTTTTTACATTGTTGGCACTCCGTCGCTTCCGTCGTCGAGGGTTCCAGTTGATCCGATCAACGGAACAGCCTGCTCGTGAAATTAACGTGCAAGTGGCTGAGCACTCCACAGACACGTGTACCCTTAACGTAGTTATCGGGGATATTCAGCGTGACACAGATTGTGACAAGGCTGACCCTTTGAATTACAAGCACAACAGAAACAGGAAGTAAGAGTGAGAGAAAGTTGTGGTGAAAGAGCACAGCAGGGTTCGCTACCATCCCCTGCCGGAGCCTCGTGGAGCTTTTAGGTGTTTTCGCTCAATAAACACTCACAACGCCCGGTCTGGGAATCGAAACCGCGATCCTATGACCGCGAGTCCGCTGCCCTAACCATTGGGCCATTGCGCCTCCACTTTTTACATAGATTTAGTATAATAGCCAGATTTATTTCTATTTCTACAAAGCTGAAAAGAGCGTGTGCGGTTACGACAAAGAATACTTTTTTATATTAATTTTCAGATGGCTTCGTCTTCCATGTCAGCTTATGTTTTTCTCAATTACAATTTTAATCTTCATGCTCTCCAACGCCATTGACTATTCGCAAATATGTCAAGCTTGCTGAAAAGACATTAAGAAAAGCGTCGAATTTAGCCAGAACACTTTGTATGTATATATCACTATATACATACTTACGTATAATGTTATGAGCTGTGTGTGGTAAAACCACATCTGTACTAATTATATATATATGTGTGTGAGTGTGTGTATACATATATCCATACACCCATACTGTGTGTGTGTGTGTATGTGTCTGTCTGTAAATAGATCTGGGCAAAGACATGCGTATATCCACAGACCGTAAAAATGCTGTAAGATTATATTTTGTAACAAAAAAAATAAAATAAAATGGAGAACTTCACCACCACCACCACCACTCCACAACAACAACAACGTTAACAACTGCAACAACAATATTAACTATAAAAAAAAATGCATGTTCTGCTTTAGCTTGATAACTACCTGGGGTACTTGTGCACTGAAAAGATCAAAGCTAGATAAACAAACAACAAAGAGGTACACACACGCACCCATACACACACACGTATAGACGTACACACACACACACACACGTACACATACATAATTCTACATACAGACACACACTCGCTGCAGTTTTCACTGTCTCAACTACAAAGGCTTTACTTTAACGTTTTCGTTATGCCTTTTATTTTTCATCCCGTTTCCTTTCGTTATGTATTTCTGTGATTTTTTTTAATGGGTATTTTTCCCTTCATCTTCCTTCTTACTTTCTTTCTTTTTTCTTCTGTCTTTCTTTCTTTTTTCTTTTTTTCTTTCTTCTGTCTTTATTTCTTCTTTCTTTCTTTGTTTCTTTTCTGACTTTCTTTTTACTGTCACTTTTTTCATGTCGATCTTTTTTAAATGTACTTATTTTATCTATCTGTCTGTCCTATCTATCTATCGATCTATTTATCTCTCTCTTTCTCTCTCTCCCCCTCTCTTTCTCT
>NC_069000.1:40380853-40381173 GCF_001194135.2 Octopus bimaculoides
TATATATATATATATATATATATATATATATATATATATATATATATATATATATATATGTATATGTATATATATATATCTAAAGTTAAAACTTACTTGCAAATGGACGCGTAGCGTTCGATTATATACTAATAGAAATGATATATGAGCATATACATATATAAATACATATATGTACATACCTACATCTACATGTATATATATATATATATAGATGCATATCCGGGTACAGGACGTCAAAAAGCGTGGACAAAAAAGGAACGGGAATATAAACAAATCACAAAAAAACCCGACTTTTTTTTACGGATAACAGAATGAAC
>NC_069000.1:40382964-40390040 GCF_001194135.2 Octopus bimaculoides
GTGCGTGTGTGTGTGTGTATATATATATGTGTGTGTATGTATTTATATGTATGTGTGTGTGTATGTATGTGTGTGTGTGTGTGTGTGTGTGTGTGTGTGTGTGTGTGTGTGTGTGTGTGTGTGTGCGTTTGCATGTATTCAACTATGCGCGTTTGAATTTGCATGTTCGTGTGTGATTATATTCGTATTTGTGCGCCCGTTGCAGCAGCAATAGTAGTAGCAGCGGTAGAAGTAGTAGTAGTAGTATCAGCTGTTGCAGTAGCCGAAGCAACAGTAGTAGTTGTGGTGGTGGTGGTAGAGGTAATAGAAGTGGTGGTGGTGGTGGTGGTAGTAGAAACAGACAAGTGGAAGCGTAGGTATAATAATGCTCTTTTCAAGGAATTGGCCACTTGAGACCGTCTGTGCTTAAGTAGTCGTGTAGCCATTAAGCTATCTTCCATTCCCTCACCCACCCATCCACCTCCTTTCATTTGACTCCTGCAGCACGTTTGCCACAACGCCACCGTTACCAGCACCTTCATTACCACCACTGCTTCATTCATCCATCATCTCCGATCGCTATCACCTCTACTACATATACAAGTAGGGGTAACCCATGCCATATTCATATGAAACACACGCCAGCTCCAAAGGAGTAATTAAGATAAGGTGAAACGTTATTTTGGTGGACGCCATTTTTTTCTGACTCCCTGATAACAGCTATTCCATTGAATTGCCAATTCTGTTAAAACCCAGATGAATTTCGGTGCGGATGATACGGACCCCATGGGGAGAGTTAGTCGTAGAACTTTAGAAAATATCCTGTGAAGACTTCCCGGTCCTTAGTAATTCGTTAATACTTTAGATCCTTATTTGTTAGTTAACCTCTTGAAATATACAGGTATAACATTAACTTTCCAGAACCTTTGGTTCCAAAGCCTTTCGGGGTTAGTGATTTTTCCGAACCAGGAATGGTCACCGCTGACTTCAATATTGGTTTCAAATTTTGGCACAAGGCCAGCAAGTTCAGGGGAAGGTGTAAAACGATTACATCGTCCCTAGTGTTCAACTAGTACTTATTTCAACGACAACGAAAGGATGAAACGCAAAGTCCACCTCGGCGGAATTTGAACTCAGAAACGTAAAGACAAACGAAATGCCGCCGGGCACTTTACCCGGTGCGCGAACGATCCTGCCGGCTCACCACCTCAAGATATTGGGTCGGTTTCCAAGGTTTCTATGGCGTATATATACGGCCAACTGTTGATAGAATACCACTTCTTACATAAGAAACTATTATGAAAATTTTCAACTATTTTCATATTTCGCAGTTAATACGAAGAGGCGCGTGGCTTAGTGGTTAGGGTTAAGGTTAGGGTTAGGGTTAGGGGTGTTGGACTCGTGATCGTACGATTTTGGTTTCGATTCCTGGACCGGATGACGTGTTATGTTCTTGAACAAAACATATCATTTCACGCTGCTCCAGTTCGCTCAGCTGCCAAAAATGAGTAAACATGCAACAGACCGGCGTCCCGTGGGGAATATATATGCCATGGAAACCTTAGAAAACGACCCCAATTAGTCCGTATGATGCGGGAAGGAACTTTACATTTTACGGTTAATGTAACACCGCTGAAAGAATTGTTTTACTTTCTCCGAGAGAAATACAAGAACCTATTACAACATAGTAATATCAGATTGTTGCTAATGCTGCCAGTAATTAAAAGGATTCTTAACATTATGTTAGCTTGAAATCCTATTTTTGTTCCCAAGAACACAGTTCTTTGAAAATACGTTTGGAAAAATGTGTTTATCGTTTATACTTAGACAGCTTAGCCTTTTCAACAAAAGCAGAAAAGCAAAAACTGATTACCATTTTTTCTTTCTTGAGCCCTTGAACTTATAAGGCTGAGAACCCCATTTCTATGGCGTATGCGTGACCGAGATCATGACATTCCCCTAGAAGAAAACGCTGTGCTGTTTTTGTTTTCTTTTAGGGGTCTGAAAGGGTGAAAAGGAAAAATCGACTATGGTGAGATTTGAACTCTGAACGTAAAGAACAGAAAGAAATGCCAGCAAGCATTTTGTCCAGTGTGCTAACGATTCTGTCTGCCTGTTACCTTGATTATAATTAATGGCTAATATTTCCTTCAAATTGTGCTTTTGTTACATTTATTGAAACCCCAAAGAAACCCTCTCAACACATATCTATGATATTCCCCCAGTACTTCTGCTCATGATCAGAGAGGCACGTATTGTCAACCACTAAAAGACATATTGGGGTTGTTAAGGTCAAGGAGCTGATAAGAAAATCTGTGATACTGAGCGGAATTTTTGCTATAACGATATTTCTGCTTCAGCAACTCTCCACTGAATCTGTTTGAACTGTAATGGAAAATAAATCAGTTTCAGAACATTGATTTCCAGATCAATAAAATTTGAAGAGAATAGGAGTCATTTAGAGAAGGATAAAAAAGAAAACCGTGAATTTGTACCTCAAAGTGTAGGGGCCTTGTCAAGTAAACCTGAAGAAAATTATGGTCGTGAGAGAAGGGTTGTTTAGCGGTTTTATGAAAGATGTTTCTTGCTTGTTCCGTTTTCAACTCCTCTAGACACGGGTTCAATTCCCATAGGTTCCATTTTTAATTCTGTAAATTATGGTAAGCCTAAATACGTATTCACACGCACACACACAAACACACTTACTCAGTAACCAAACAACGGAATGCATACAAAAGGAGTCCATGCAAACAGTAAGAACAATAACACGAACAACCGCCTGCTTCACACGCATCCATTTTGACATTTACATCACGACAGTACTCATTTAAAAATATCCTTGCTGCAAATCTCCATTTAATAACATGGCTGAATCACAACGTATTCCTGCGTTCCGCTATGTAGAGCTTTCAATTGATGATGTCATTTATCTGTTTAGCATACTTTTCAATTATCGCTATATGACGTAATGAGGAAAGGGATGAGTTGAAATTAAAACTAAAGAAGATTTGATATCTATCTATCTATCTATCTATCTATCTATCTATCTCTGTACGTATGTATGTATGGTGATGCAAACAGGAAAATAGAACTCAAAATATGAGTATATATTTTTATTAATGTTTAGCAGAAGTAACAGTGGCTTAAGGGTCGAGAGTTTCGTGCGTTGGCTGGCACACACACACACACACACACACACACACACACACACACACACACACACATCTGTATAAATATATATATAGAGAGAGAGAGATATAGATAGATAGAGAGAGAGAGAGACAGAGAGAGAGAGACTGGAGAGCGATAGGGAGGGCGATCTTACGTCCAGGATTATTCTGTATGTATGTCTGTTGCTGTATGCGTGCATTTCTTTGGGGTGAAAGAGGTAGTAGATTGGAGGCCATATGCAACCTATTGTGTTGTGATGACGAGTTGAGTGTAAATAATAAACCAGCTACTACTCCCCCTCCCCCAAACACACTCCTTGTTTACGGTGCATTTCGATCGATACGATTGGTACCCGGATACAACACACACGTACGCACATGCACGTGTGTGTATGTATGTATGTATGTATGTATGTATGTGCTTATCTATATGCTTGCCATGCACGTGCACGGTAAAATAATATTTATTTTTTTATTGCTCACAAGGGGCTAAAGATAGAGGGGCAAACAAGGACAGACAGAGGGATTTAAGTCGATTGCATTGACCCCAGTGCGTAAATGGTACTTATTTAATCGATCCCGAAAGGATGAAAGACAAAGACCACCTCGGCGGATTTTGAACTCTGAAAGTAAAGACAGAAGAAATACCACTAAGTATTTTGTCCGGCGTGCTAACGTTTCTGCCAGTTCGCCGCCTTACAGTAAAGTGTTAGGTCGTCCCATAAGTTCTGTCCGAATTTTGAATAAAGAAAACAAGTGATCAAATGTTATATTTAATTGAAATTTAATCATCAATGTACTTTCCCTGATTATCTATGACTTCCTTCCATCTATTTACAAGCTTTTTAATCCCATCAATGTAAAACTCTTTTGGTTTCAAAGCGAAGAACTCTGAAATGTCAGTTTCGACCTCCTCCTGCGAAAGTTATGTCCCCCAAATGATTCTGTATACTACGAAACAAATGGTAGTCTGAAGGAGCAAGGTCGGGAGAATAAGGTGGATGAGGAATTTTTTCCCAACCAAGCTCTTCGGTCTTCTGTGATGTGATCTTTGCAATGTGGGGTCGCACATTGTCCTGATGAAACATCATTCCTTTTCAATTCACTAAAGCGGGTCATTTTTTCTTCAAAGCTTGGTTCAAACGCTCTAATTGCTGACAGTAGACTTGAGCATTGATTGTTGCATTAAGTGTAACAATTCAATGTGAATTACTCCATTGC
Organism: Octopus bimaculoides; assembly: GCF_001194135.2. NCBI lineage: Eukaryota > Metazoa > Mollusca > Cephalopoda > Octopoda > Octopodidae > Octopus > Octopus bimaculoides. Next base: position 40,387,335 of record NC_069000.1, read on the forward strand.
AATCCCACCAGATAGAGAGAAGAACCTTTTTACCCATGAAGTTCCCTTCTCGGTTGTGGTTGAGCTTTCTCCCTTTTACCAAGCCACTGTTTACGACGTTTAACATTTCGATAGAAGATCCATTTTTCGTCATCAGTCACAAGTCTATCCAAAAAAGGTGAAATGAGTTGGCCCTTCTTTTTGCTGTTAAGCTGCTGCTGTTGTTGTTGTCGTTGTTGTTGGCATTGTTGTCGTCATTGGTGTCGTTGCTGATGCCGTTTTTGATGCCTCCGAAGGCATGAAAGGCAAAAGTTGCCCTCGGCCGGATTTGAACTCGGAGCGCTGCAAGTTATAAAAAACGCTGCTAACTGTCCTATCCCGCTCTCTAACCTCTCTGTTTAATCAAATTTTTCAAACTTGCCCATATTTGGTCAGCATGCTTCCTATATCAGCGCTTTCGTTACGCAATTCAGACAAGCAGTGAAAGACGAAAAATGAACAATACTACAATTATGACTAACGTCATTTTGTTAATTACTTTAACTATTCTAGTTGCTGTTGTTGTTGTCGCTAATTTTTTTTTTGTCGTTGTTGTTGCCTTTGTGTTTGCTGTTAAGCTGCTGTTGGCGTTATTGCTGCTGCTGCTGTTGCTGCTGTTGCTGCTGCTGTTGTTGTTGTTGTTGCTTTTTGTCGCCCTTGTTTTTGCTGTTGTTGTTGCTTTTTGTCGTTGTTGTTGTTCTTGGGTTTTGTTTTGTTTTTCAGTTAATCTGCCCTTGGCGTTGTTGTTGTTGTTGTTGTTGCTTTTTTTGTCGCACTTGTTGGTGTTGTTGCCCTTCTTTTTGCTGTTAAGCTGCTGCTGTTGTTGTTGTTGTTGTGCTGTTGTTGCTTCTGCTATCTATGTCGTTGTTGTTGGCATTGTTGTCGTTATTGCTGTCGTTGCTGATGCCGTTTTATTGATTCTCATGATGATGTTGTTAATATTCATGTTGTTGTTTTCGTTATCATTGTTTAGCCCATGTCATCTCCCTTCCTACAAGCCTATGATCGAAGGCTTCCCAACAATAACCACATTCCATTGTTCTGCGTATTTGCTTCGCCAATGTATGGTATGACAAGGTCACATATTTCCCATGGATGGATTCATACACACTTTCTATCCGTACGACATTATTTCGGTGATAACATTGTTTATTAAATTTTCATTGTACATATGTCAATACTTTGTAAATTACTGTGGCATTGAAGAATACTGGCTAAATACACACTTAAGATAAATATTTAACGAAGAGAACTTCTATACGCAAATAATTACCCACATGTTTATATAAGCATATTACATTGTGTATCTGAGTGTGTGTGTCTGTGTGTACTACATATATTCATCGCCTACTGCATTGTTGTAAATACATAAATATTATATTAAGAAGTAAGATGCTAAGGGAAATCTTGGTGTATGTGTGGCAGCAGGGATGGCCTGGATTGGGACATTTTCTCTTGTGACTGGATTTAATGCTATCTATACGTACGGTCGTTGCTATGTGTGGAGTTTTAACCTGCCATGAAATGTTCTGATGTGTAGTCTCTTCGTTATGTTATATGCACCTACGAATATAGTTGTGCTGTATGTATGTGTGCCTGTGTGTACGTTATGTATGTAGGTATGTGTCTGCTTATGTGTGTGTGTTATTTAAAACGGTTTGACTAGGTTCCTTGCAACTTCAAATTTCGCTGGCCCCTAACGGGAACTCGAATCCTTTGTGCTTCGGTCATTCCAAAAGCCGGAAAGGAGTCGAGATCTCGTCAGGTGCCTGAGAAACTTGAAGTAGCCCGAAGCCGAATCAAGCTATTTTAAGTAATACATGTAACTTCTCCTGAATGTGTTGAGTGCCCTTTTCTTTCCTTTGTCCTCTCAGTCGCGTATATATATATATACATATATATGTATATATATATATATATATATATATATATATATATATTAGAGAGAGAGAGAGAGAAAGAAAGATAATGGGGAGATGCGAAATATTTAAGAAAAAAAAACTAAATTTAAAAAGCGACTCAATTGAGAAGAGATTATAGGCATCTATATATAGTGTCATGAACGAAACTCTCAGCCTTTGAGTCATTTTCTATCTTCTGCCGTTTAAAAATATGCCTGTGAGAGTGTGTACATACATACATATTGTACATACGAATGTAGATCTATTTAAACAAAATTTCCCGCATACATATACACCCTGATCCAACTTAACGCAATTTGGTGATACAGTGATAGAGGCTAGATAAAGGGGAGATAAATCCTATCAAAGTCTTGCCTTCATTTATGATTGTGTTGTTTTCTTCATACACCGCCAACTCCTAAGTATTTACATATCTTTCCTTATCTTTGTTTCTGAAATATCATTGTATCTAACCTAAATTGCTTTGCCAAAATCTTACAGACACATATCTATGCCAAATATCTTTACTGAGACGGGGTGCGCCGTTTACGAGAGGCACTTCAATGTTTTATTTAGTCATACATGTGTTGAAGTTAACTATATCAGGGGTTTTCCCACTACCGGAACGCGGTCCGGTATCGAACCGTGAATTAATTGGTACCGGGCCGTGAGTCATTTGATACCGGACCGCACAGAAAAAGTAAATATTTATTATTCCTATTTCGCAGAGTATTGCAGCCTGCAGGGGGTTTTTGCACTTTATATATATATATATATATATATATAT
>NC_069000.1:40390171-40392983 GCF_001194135.2 Octopus bimaculoides
TATATATATTGTATAAGCGCAGGAGTGGCTGTGTGGTAAATAGCTTGCTTACCAATCACATGGCTCTGGGTTCAGTCTCACTGCGTGGCACCTTGGGCAAGTATCTTCTACTATAACCTCGAGTCGACCAAAGCCTTGTGAGTGGATTTGGTAGACGGAAACTGAAAGATACCCATCATATATATGTGTATGTGTGTGTCTGTGTTTGTCCCCCCAACTTCGCTTCACAACCGATGCTGGTGTGCTTACGTCCCCGTAACTTAGCGGTTCGGCAAAAAGAGAACGATAGAATAAGTACTAGGCTTACAAAGAATAAGTCATGGGGTCGATTTGTTCGACTAAAGGCGGTGCCCCAGCATGGCCGTAGTCAAATGACTGAAACAAGTAAGTAAAGTATGTAATACATTGTAACATTTAAATTATGTTATGCACCTTATTGTGTTTCGTTATGCGCATGGTCTCCCGGTCGTGGGGTACAAAACTTTGGGGACCGCTGATCTATATGAAAGTATTGCTTGACTGCTGTTCCGTGACTAAAATATTTGTACGCTGTATGATGTGTCGTGTTGGCTAAGGATATTTAAGTGATAAATTGAAGAAAAATGCTTACTTGATCGGATCTCTTTTGCCGAACCGCTAAGTTGTGGGGATGTAAACAAACTGACACATATAGTAAAGCAGTGTGAAGGAAGATCAAATACTCACACACACACACACACACACACATATATATATATATATATACACGACGAGCTTCCACACAGTTTCCGTCTACCAAATTTATTTACAGGGTCTTGTGGTAGGTCAGAGACTATAACAGAAGATACTTGCCTAAGGCGTCGTGCAGTGGGACTAAAACTGCAACCATGTATGTGCGTTCGTGTGTGTTTATACGTGCGAGGTACGCGCTCCCTAGGTTACTCTTTCCACTTTCTTGTGACGGCCTACTTGTGTTAGAAATTACATTACCGGGCTAAATATATTTGTGCATTTAGTTGACTCGTTTTATATCGTAGATACAAATCCCGTAGAGTCAACTTGGTCTGTTCAATTTCACTGGAGACGGCTAATTCAGAGAGTGAATGGCCAATTTAATATCTGCCATTCACTGAATCGATGTAAATGGCTGTAAACATCCCATTAGTTATTATATCACTGAGGCCAAATCATTTTCATTAATATTTGTCACCCATTGATGGATACTTTTGGTAACAGAAGGTCGTATCATTGACTGTGTCTCTTCGTTGAGTGGGATGAGCACCAACCTGTTTTGTTTATCGCTTCTACGTGTATGTATCTCTAGCTGTATATTTGTGTCTGCCTCTGAGTGTATGTGTCTATACTCGCGCCCATGTGTGTGTCTATATACATATTTGTGTGTGTGTGTGTGTGTGTGTGCGTGTCCGTACGTATGCCCAGGTATGTGTTTGACTTTCCCACCCACCTCTGATCTTCCACGTCATTCTGACGTCATTTGGTAACAGCGGAGTTTTCAGACCGTTTACTTAATATTTCGGTCCTCAGGTCAACTTCGGTGATTAATGCTGACAGGTCAAGCCTGTTTTTGATGTTGGTCATTGCCATTTACATTTAATAACACTTCAACATCTACCGTTGTTTATAAAAGAACCTCCATCGTCTCACTTTCAGATCATAATAGTTCACCATATTCAGTCAGTGTTGTCGCCATATTTGGTCGGTCTTCGCCGAGATTGACATAATCACTGTGTACTTAAGTCTGTCAGGTATTTTCTTGTATGGTACACCGGTAGTGGGCGAAAGCGCACAGCCTTGTGGGCAGAGTGTTAGGCTCACGACAATTAGACCAGAGGTTCGATTCTTGGTTTGAGTGGCGTTTTGTGTCATTCATCAGTCATCTTCATTTTACGTTGTTTCGGTTAACTCAGGCGACATGTTACCAACCGTGTAAGCACTGACTGAAGCCATGTTGTAGCATCGCCTTTAGTCGAACAAATCGACCCCAGGCCTTATTATTTGCCTAGTACTTATCCTATCGGTCTCGTGACGGCGAACCGCTAGGTTACGGGGAAGTAAAACACACCAACATCGGTGGTGGGCGGACAAACACAAATACACACACATAAATATATACCTATATTCGACGGGCTTCTTTCACCTTCCGTTTCCCAAGTCCATCTCAAGGCTTTCGTCGACCCGAGGCTATAGTAGAAGACACTTGCCCAAGGTGTCACGCTGCGGGACTGAACCCGGAAACATGTGGTTGGGAACCAAGTTTTCTTACCGTACAGCCACGCCTGCGCACGCACTCACTCACATATATATTTATTTATTTGTATAAACACACACACATGCACAGAGATATTGTCCCCGCTTTTTCGTTCTCCTCCTCCGAGAATTTTAGTTGAACGAATCGACACAATATTTTTTAAACCCTGATATTTATTCCATTGGTCCTTTTTGCCGAACCGCTAAGTTAAGGGGACGTAAATACCAACACCGGTTGTCAAGCGGTGATGGAGAGCAAACGCAAAGATATACGCGCTTGCGTAACTGACACTCCGTCGGTTACTACGATGAGGGTCCCAGCTGATACGATCAATGGAACAGCTTGCTCGTGAAATTAACGTGCAAGTGGCCGAGCACTCCACAGGCACGTGTAACCTTCACGTAGTCCCGAGGGAGATTCAGCGTGACACAGAGTGTGATAGGGCCGGCCCTTTGAAATACAGGTACTACTCATTTTTTGCCAGCTGAGTCGACTGGACCAATGTGAAATGAAACGTCATGCTCAAGGATTCAACGTGCCGCCGGGAATCGAACTCGCGTCGGA
>NC_069000.1:40396451-40399928 GCF_001194135.2 Octopus bimaculoides
CATACATACATATGGGGAGGCGCAATTGCCCAGCGGTTAGGGCAGCGGACACGCGGTCGTAGGATCGCAGTTTCGATTCCCAGACCGGGCGTTGTGAATGTTTATTGAGCGAAAACACCTAAAGCTCCACAAGGCTCCGGCAGGGGATGGTGGCGAACCCTGCTGTACTCTTCCACCATAACTTTCTCTCACTCTTTCTTCCTGTTTCTGTTGTGCCTGTAATGCAAAAGGGTCAGCCTTGTCACACTGTGTCACGCTGAATATCCCCGAGAACTACGTTAAGGGTACATGTGTCTGTGGAGTGCTCAGCCACTTGCACGTTAATTTCACGAGCTGGCTGTTCCATTGAATGGATCAACTGGAACCCCCGTCGTCGAAACTGACGGAGTTCCACCAGTATATATGTGTGTGTGTGTGTGTGTGTGTGTGTGTGTGTGTGTGTATATATGTGTATGAAAACGTATATAACACACAGACAAACACACACATATATATATATATGTATGTTTGTTGACGTCAGAAGAATTTTTAAACTTCATGAGAACATGAAAAAAGGTTAGTTTTTGGAATGCTTATCTGCTTCGAGATCCAATCTTCCAAAAAAGAATTATTATACATATATACATGGAAACACACACACACACACACATGTAAATGAATGTATATATGCATGTGTGTGTGTGTGTGTGTGTGTGTGTGTGTGTATGTGTGTTTATTCGAGACACGGAATTACTCAGCATTGCCTGTCATACTAACTTCAACACCCACTCACACACACACACACACACTCACACACACACACACGTAAGTGTATGTATATATATGTGTGTGTGTGTACGTTTGTGTGCGTTGAAGTCGGTATGACGGACAATGCTGAGTCATTCCGTGTCTCTAATAAACTCTTAGATTTATAGTTATGTACACACACACACACACACACACACACATACACACACACACACACACACACATGCTTACCCATGCATGAAACTACGTTTGTGTGTTATGTGTAAGAGTATGCGTCCAGTGTTAAAAAAAACACACACAATCATTTTTTCAGAACTTCAGGATTCGTGCGTGCTTATGTGTGTATGTGTTTGTATGTATGTGTGTATGTGTATATATGTGTGCGTTTGTATGTATATATGTGTGTGTGTGTGTATATATGTATGTGTGTGTGTGTGTGTATGTATACACAGATACACACGTACACACAAGTATACGTACGTACTTTTGCATGTGTATGTGTTTGCATATAGTATCTTTGTGCTTATGTCTATATACAGATGTGTTTATGCATATATATGTATGTATAGCTGAATGTACATGTGCTTCTGTGTGTGTGTGTGTGTACATGTGTGTGAATTTTTTTGTGTATGTGTGTGTATATATGTGTGTGTGTGTGTGTGTGTGTGTGGTGTATTTTTCTGTGTTTGTGTGTGTTTGCGTGTATGTGTGTATTTTTCTGTATGTTTGTGTGTGAGTACACGTGTGTGCATGTGTGTACTTTTCACTGTTTGTGTGTCTCTGTATACGTGTGTGTATATGTGCAAGTGTGTGTATTTTTCTGAATGTGCCTGTGTGTACGTGTGTACATGTGTGTACATTTTTCTCTGTATGTATGTGTGTGTGTGTGTGTGTGTGAGTTAAAATTAGTATACTTTACATGTTTGCCTTTTCCCACATTCCTAGACAGAAGAGCAAGGATGACTTCATTGGAACATTTTCAAAACAAACTGAACCAGCGAAGTTTTTACCATTTAGAAAACCGTGGGGCGAGGCAGGGAGGAGATATTTGCAGTGGAGGAGGCCGGAAAAGGAGGGAAATGACACAAAGTAAACGATGTGTGTGTGTGTGTGTGTGTGTTCGTGGGTGAATTTGTGTATGTACAAGTGTGTGTGTGTGTGTGTGTGTAATGGGAAATAAAGGAGGGAAGTGAAAGAGAAGGGAATTATGAAAGAGAGGTGAAAGGAGAATAGGTGGTGGGAGGTGGGGAGATGTGGTAATGAGAGAGAGAGAGAGAGAGAGAGAGAGAGATGGCAATCAAAACGTTTATAATACAACATAGACAGGGCGGCGGGCTGGCAGAGTCGTTAGCGCGTCGAGCAAAAGCCTTTGCGGCATTTCGTCCGTTTTTACGTTCTGAGTTCAAATTCCACCGATGCAGACTTTGCCTTTCATCCTTTTTTTGGCAGGGTCGATATAATAACTATCTGTCGAGAACCGGGGTCGATGTAATTGTTCTCCCCGATCCCGAAACTGCTGGACTTTCTGCCAAAATAGGAAACCAATGATACAATATACAGACATAAAGAAAAAATGAGGGAAAGAGAAAGATACAGATGGATCGATGGATAGATCGACAGACAGACAGCTTTGTTAGACACACACATACACATTCACACTGTATATTAAGTTATACTAGATGTATTTAGCTTACTGCTCTTTGGTAGTGTTTCATGCCTCTAACTGATGGCTATCATCAGACGGATTCAAGAAACCACGGAATACGGGGGTGGTTTTTTGTGTGTGAAATTCCGGTTTTGCGTGCGTGTAAAATATTAAGTGGAATTTAAGTCCCTTAGATTAGGTATTGGCATCAAATTTTGATACAAGGACAGTAATTTTGTGGGGAGGGTAAGTTAATTACATCGACACCAGTGAACAGCTGGTATTTATTTTATCGATCCCGTAAAGATGAAAAATAAAGTCGACCCCTGCGGAATTCGAACTCAGATCGTAAAGACGGACGAAATGCCGCTAAGCATTTTACCCGGCGCGGTAACGATTTTGCCAGCTCACCGTCTTCCTTAGATTCTACAATTCTATATTTAAGAGATGAAGAATTATGTACATTATCTATATTTGACGGATATTTGTTCTCATCTTGTTTGTTGTTAACACAACGTTTCGGCTGATATACCCGCCAGCCTTCATCAGGTGTCTTGGGGAAATTTTGAACCTGTGTTCTCATTCTTAAAGTAGTTTTCATTATTATTATTATTATTATTATTATTATTATTAGTCAAAATTAAAAGAAGAGTGCCATTTGTTATCTTGGGAACAATATTTCGACATCTCGTGTGTCTTCAACTGGTTCAAAAAATAAATTTGTCAATCTACTTCATTTTTCGAAGCCACACCGAAATTCCGTATAAAAATATGAAATGATGTTTCATTATTCCATCCATCAATAGCAAATGTACAAATATGCACGCATGTATGCGTGAGTTCGTGTATGTGCGTATGATTGTGATGTTTTTTTACATGATTGTGTGTGTGTGTGTGTGCGTGTATGTATGTATACGTATAGCCTCTCTCACACACACACATACACACACACGCACACATACATACATACGAACATATCTCTGATTGACCTAAATATCTCACTTTATCTTTAAGCCTTATCTTCTCATGATTGTCCTTCGTCTGTGTGTGTGTGTGTGTGTGTGTGTGTGTGTGTGTGTGTGTGT
>NC_069000.1:40399938-40400492 GCF_001194135.2 Octopus bimaculoides
GTGTGTGTGTGTGTGTGTGTGTGTGTGTATGTGTGTCTGTGTGTGTGTTCGTTTTCCTGTTTGTCTTGCTTCACCGGTACATGGCTATGTTATTGATAAAACATGAGAAATATTATTTTCTATGCGAAATCCGGACAACAACGTTAACAAACCCTCTTTTTTTTCCTTCACCCTCTCCTACACACTTATATGCGTGCTCGTGCAAATTTCAGCACGTTGACAGAATTTAGTTTCCTTCAGAAAAAAAGTATTCGATATTATCACATTATAAGGCGGCGAGCTGGTAGAAACGTTAGCACGCCTGGCGAAATGCTTAGCGGTATTTCGTCTGCCGCTACGTTCTGAGTTCAAATTCCACCGAGGTCGACTTTGCCTTTCATCCTTTCGGAGTCGATTAAATAAGTACCAGTTACGTACTGGGGTCGATGTAATCGACTTAATCCCTTTGTCTGTCCTTGTTTGTCCCCTCTATGTTTAGCCCCTTGTGGGCAATAAAGAAATATCCTCTACCTAATTTCTCGGTCTCATCCTTTTGTTGTCACTTATTATTATTA
>NC_069000.1:40402868-40406989 GCF_001194135.2 Octopus bimaculoides
GTTCAAAGTAACGCTGACCTTTGAAACGGGAGAGACATGGATGATTCATCTGACCTCTATTTCGAGTGAATGTCGTGAATAGTTTTTCGGGAACTTTGCAGAAAAAAAATCTCTTTTCTCACAGTTACATAATCTAGGATCCTCGTTCTACATTTCTTTCTTTCTGTCCTCTCTTCCTTCCTTCTTACGTTCTTTCTCTCATTTAGGCGACATGTACGGTTGAAAAACCTGCTTCCCAACGATGTTGTGTTGCGGATTCACTTACAAAGCCATATGAGTGTCAGACGGAAACTGAAAGAAGCCTGTCGTGTGTGTGTGTGTGTGTATGGTGTTTTTGATATCACGGGACATAACTCTTAACCAAACTCTTGCTGGGTTCGTTTCATCGCCTTTTTCACACCAACCACAAGCCAGATGTCTGTTCACCTCCAACAATAGAGACAAGTCGCCATATTTCATTCCATTACTGCCATCTCTGAAGAGGGCAGAGTTATATAATCGGATTGCTACCTAACACTCTGTTGGATCCTTGGTGCGAAACCGATTGGTAGGATCGACCATAATGGATATATAATACTGTACACTTCGATTAATACACTCACTCTACTCACAAGTATATAAGTGCATTTTTATGGATTCTGAGATGTCTATATATATATATGTGTGTGTGTGTGTGTGTGTGTGTGTATACAGGCATGTATGTGTGTCTATGTAAACGTGTGTGTATGTATCTTTATGTTTGTGTTTTATTTGAGACCCACCACTGTTTGACAAACGGTGTCAGTTTGTTTACATCCCCACAAATTAGCAATTCTGCAAAGGAGACAGATAAAATAAGCACCAGGCTTAAAAATTGTTAAATGGGAACGCAAGTTGCCCTCGTTTGAACTTTTGAATTTGAATTTCTATGTACCACTTTCATTTTGAACTCTTCAAAGACAATAATAATAATAATAATAATAATAATAATAATAATAATATTAATGTTTTCTACTGTAAGCGCAAGACCTGAAATTTGTGGGGAGGAGTAAGTCGATTACATTGACCCCCATTACTTGACTGGTACTTAATTGATCGACCCTGAAAGGATGAAAGGCAAAATCGACCTCGGCGAAATTTGAACTGAGAACGTAAAGACGGACGAAATGCCGCTAAGCATTGCGCCTGATCAGCTAACGATTCTGCCAACTCACCGTCTTAATAACAACAGCATCAACAACAGGAAGGAAGAGTGAGAAAATAGCAACAACAACAATAATAATAGTAATAATAATGATAATAGCAGACGAAAGAGAAATAAGAAAGACGAAATAACACATCCGGAAGATGGTGGAAGTTATTTAATATTCTGTTACAATTCTGGACGGACGTTCATCTAGAAAGTTATTTGTATCTAATTAACATTCTATGTCCTGTCGCTTTCCTTGTTTAACGTTATTAACTGCTGGCTATTAACGTTTACTATCAACTAATTTATTCACTTTTCGGGATAATAATAGGAATTATAAAATATATGTGGATATATTATTATTCCTGCATAAATTGCAGATGAATATGTATAGAAAATATATAAGAAATTATTATATGTGTTTATAGATAGATAGATAGATAGATAGATAGGTAATACATACATAATACATACATACATACAAAGTATTAACTGTGGTGATCAGTATAGAGCAAGCTCCAGCAGGCAATGCGGTTTCAATCCAGAGTGAAAATGTCTCCGATATCTTCCCTCGATACTCTTCTTCGAGCCATCAACATCACTACGTCTCATTTCAATAGCCTTGATATTGCAGGACTAATACCATGACAAAAGGAATCAATGTTATATACATGTAAACACACACTCGTATGTGCTTGGATAGCACGTGGTGTAATATCCTGAAATTGTTCAGGCTTAAGATAAAACATGGCTTCTCTGAGAAAAAACGAACAACAAAACAAGAAAAATAAGCGAGAAAAAGAAAATCATAGACGGAAAATAAAAGAATTGTGCCTTTTGGCTCGCTGGCAGAATGCTGGTAATTGTTACATGAATAGGGTTAATCTGATGGTGAAAGCTAAAGTCAGTAAGACTATGCTTGATCCGGAGAGGATGGTGTTCTCCAGTTCGATAGGAGAAACTTGTCGGTATGCTGGCACCTTGTGAAAATTTCCAATTTTGCATTCAGGAGGTCGGTGGAGTTCTCCGGGTTAGGCATACAGTCTTACAAACATTAACCTCACCAACCATTTTTAATTCATGTATAACTATTACAAATATTCTCCAGCTAATAGGTCAAAGGAACACAATTCTTGTCTCCCTTTCACATCAAGTTTCCATATCTTTTCTCCATTTTTTTCTCTCGTTTCGATCATGTTCTTTCTTGCTTCTCTCCAGAGAAATGAGTTGCGACGTCACAGGTGCCAAGCTGTATCAGCCTTTCCCTTGGATAACACTGGTGGCGTGGAGAAGGGAGGCCGGTATTCATAGGCGAATGCTGGTCTTCCGTAAACAATCTTGCCCGGACTTGTGCCTGAGAGGGTAACTTTCTAAGTGCAACCCCATGGTCAGTCATGACCGAAGGGGGTCTCAGCAATATATATATATATAGAATTTAATAAATGGAGTTATACGCATGTGTTAAATGATTTCTTAAAAGAAATCATTTAACACATGCGTATAACTCCGTTTATTAAATTTTATATTTATTCAAAATACTTCAAATTAACAGGGAGTTTCTACCTCATAAATAAGAGTCACACCAAAGTTATTTTGTAAACTTTGCTACCTTGGTATCTATTAACCAATTTATTTTGTCAGAGTTAATTGTTAACTAAGAGAAAATAAATACATATAATCATATATATATATATATATATATATATATGCTGGATGAAGCTTGATGAATTTTTATTTTATTTACTTATTAATTTTTTTCTTTTTTTTTCTCAGAACAGTTTGTTATATTGGTGAACAGTGAACGGTATTGTAGCGCATAAAGTTTGAAGTTGTAGTTAAGAAAACGTTAATTGAAATGGAAGGCTGGAAGCCATCTGAATATTGATTTAAAATTTTGGCACAAGCCCACCAATTTCGGGGAGGGGTAAGTCAATTGCATTGACCCCAGTACGGAACTGCTACTTATTATATCGACCCCGAATGGATGAAATATAAAGTCGACCTCGGTGGAGTTTGAACTCAGAACGTGCAGACCGACGAAATGCGTGGGATCATGCTATCCCATGTGATCCTCTTCGCACAAAAAGAAACCAGTAGGATATGATGTGTGTGTGTGTGTGTGTGTGTGTTTGCATTTATATATATGTATACGCGTTTGCCGAGAGCTGGCAGAATCGTTAGCATGTTGGAAAAAATGTTTAGCGGCATTTATTCCCGCTCTATGCGTTGTGAGTTCAAATTCTGCCAAAGTCAACTTTGCATTTTATATTTCGGCGTCGGGACAATAAAGTACCGACTGAGTACTGGGCTTGATATAATTGACTTGCTCTCCATCTACTAAAATTCTTGACTTTGTCTCCAAGATTGGAAACCATTCATACATGTTTACACCAACGCATTCTCTCATTTAACCCTAGGTCAGTTTTACCTGAGCGCATATCCCGTCTTTTATTCTGACATTCTGTTCCCAGAGCATTATCGAATCTCTCCTTTGCCATTCTCCAGACAACAGGTTTTGATTTAAAATTAGGATTTCCTGCTATTTTTAACCGCTTGATGGAACGTGGACCCGTGCTCTCGCTAATTCATCTTTTATTGTTGGTGTTATTGCTGCTGTTGATGATGATGATGATGTTAACTACACGAGGAATGTTTGAAGCCACATCATCTCAGTACATCTCCTCCTCCTCCTCCTGTCCCTCTCCTCTTCAGTTAGTCTTCAATTTCTATAAATAAACCGGGAGACATTCCATTGAAAGAAACAAGCAGGGCACGAGAAAGAGGGAGAGAGAGGGGGAGGAGTGTGTGAGAGATAATGAGGAAGTGGTGGGGAGGAGGCGACTGCTGCTAAGTGAGTGGTAGGTGGGTGGGATTGCGGGTGGGGGTGGATGGAGGACTGAATGAAAAGTAGAAAAACGCAGCTATGTTGGTAAGGGCTGGGGAGTACGGCGTT
>NC_069000.1:40408878-40409549 GCF_001194135.2 Octopus bimaculoides
TGTGTGTGTGTGTGTGTGTGTGTGTGTGTGTGTGTTAGTCTGTGTTTGTCCCCCACCATCGCTTGACAAACCGATACTAGTTTGTTTACGTCCCCGTAACTTAGCGTTTTCAGGTACATTAATGAAAATGATTGAGCGTGATGTTCTGTTCCATTTTATTATTATGCGCATGCGTAAGCATATAGTTTATTTGCTTATGAATGTTCTGCCTGCGTGCATTCGTTTATGTTTTACGTGCGAATGTTGTGCGTTTCCGTGTATGTATGCATGTTATGTATGTCTCTTCTATTTTTTAATTATAATAAATCTTCCACTGAAGAGGGAGCCAGTTTCCAACAAAGATACAAGACTCCATCTTTGGGATGTAGTTAACAAATTCGCATTTGGAACTTGAGAAAAGTCTTGCATGTTTTTACTGTTCCACTCACAGATTGCACTTGTAATGTACGAATTAGCTGGTCGATTTCTCTTTCTCAAAATCTCAGTTTATCCAGATTCTCCTTTAAGCATTTACTAACAAAACCTAGTGCTCCAATTATTATTGGTATGAATATGAATTCATAGTCTGGACATAGAAGTTGGAGGTTTTGAAGCAGTTGTCCATCGATATCCTCTTTTTCTTTGATTTTCAAAGAGATATTTATATCTGCAGGGCAGCTAATCTCTATGAT
>NC_069000.1:40409815-40417315 GCF_001194135.2 Octopus bimaculoides
AGGGAGGTAGTACCGTGACGACATTTTAGGACAGCTGCTAATCACATGCGTGATGTTTTCCACAGTTGCACCTTGGGATTACGAGAGCGTCACTGTCTCTCTTGTTCACCAGGTACTTTGTGGCAATGTCCTCTTCCTGGATTGCAAATGCATAACCTTCAAAGTGTGATGTGATGTAGTGGTCTTGTGTCCAAGAGAGGCTGCGCTTCGTGTCAATTCTACTGTTTTCTTCAAGCTTCCGGGCAACATACTCATGCATAGTCTTTTTTTTTTTTTGTTTGCTGAGTGCTTTCCATCCAGCTCAGAGGTAAGAGAGCCTAGCTGATTTGGGGCTGTATAGATCTTCAGGGAGAGAGTTTCCGTGGGGAGATCCCTGCTAACTCGTAAAATGTTGCTCATTTCACTTTTCAGCACAGCATTTATATATTTATTTTTACTGCTGTTGTTCAGCAGGTGCTGCCTGGGTGATACCATACAGCATCCGAGGGCCGTCTGCACTGATCTCAGGCCTTTACCACCTTCATTTCTTCTAAGGTAAAACTTGCCAGCATCCCCTTCTGTGGAAGTTCCCAGTTGTTGCCAGGATTTTAGGCATTTTGATATCTATGGAGTGGATTTCCTCTACAGACCAATCAAGTATCTCAAATGTTGGGATCAGCACTGGTACTACAAATGCATTGTGGGATATTGTTTTGTTGTAAGAGGAGAGTTCCGACTGCCATATTTTCCTAAATCTGGTGTAATAGTCTCGGGTCACTCTATCTTTATTCACGGTACCTTCATACGATACATTTTCATCTATGCCTAGGTACTTGTAACATTCTTTGTGTGGAATGGGGAAGATAGAGAGACCGTTGAGGCACATGTGTATGTATCTATGTATATCATTGTTCAGTTTTATTTCAAGACTTCTATGCATGTATGTATATATATATATATATATATATATATATATACGTATGAATGTATTTACATACTAAGTGCATACTACGTATGTATGTCATTATTCAATTTTATTTCAAAATTTCTTGCCAATAGAGAAAAAGCCGGTTTCGAACCTAGATCGAAGGTTCCTTCATTAGAATTTCAGCATCAAAAACAGGGTATTTTTGAAGTATGTATGTATGTATGTATGTATGTATGTATGTATGTTTTGTTTTATGTATGTTTCCTCATGGATATACTTGTTTGTGTAGACATGCTCATATATGCTTAAATGATAAATTTCTGGAAAGTTTTACAGATTTTTATATATGTATGCGTGTATGCATGCATATATGTATGCATACATATATGCATACATATATGTATGCATGCATACATATATGTATGTATGCATGTATGTATGTATCTACGTATGCATGGGTGTGTATATGTGAGGAATTTAAAAAAAGACAGCCATATGTCTGGTTAATATATTCAAAGTTGTTTGGATTTTTTTTTGAATTTTAAAATTCTTGTTGTTTTCTCTTGTTGACAGGCAACAAAACGCTTTCCCAGGTCTTCCCGGCATCCAGCTTGCTTAATGTTTTACGCTAATTATGAAATGTTCGTTGTTACTTCCTTTTATTTTTTTATTAAAAAAAAAAGGGAATAAATAAATAAAAAAGAGTTATCTACAAGAAAATTGAATAGCAGTAGATGGTAACTCTGCTAGAAATAACTTTGTATGTATTATGACATGTTATGACTTCCATATTGTATTTATTACGTGTTATCAGATGTTGTGTCTCTAGCTTCCCAGTAAGATGACTGTAGCTGGCTCATGATCACACACCAAAACGAAGCGCTGTAACGGCGGCAGACCCGCCAACCAAAGCGTCAAAATAGGTACCTATTACGTGGTCGCTAAGTCAGCTAGAAATGACAGCCAAGTTCTCTTCAAAACCACTTCTTACCGTCTTAAAAATAGGACTTATTGGGCGATTCGTCAAAGATATACAAAAGATTCAATGATAACAGCTGAGATGCTTCATGCCTATGCTTTGTCTGTTTTTCGTTTGTTTTTTTTTTGTTTGTTTGTTTTTGTTTTTTTTTGTTAAACAGCTAAGTTACTGAGACGCAACTAAATTACTGGGACGTTCAAATTCCGCCGAGGTCGACTTTGCTTTTCATCCTTTCGAGGTCGATAAGTTAAGTACCAGTTGCGTACAGAGGTCGCTCTAATTGACTGGCCCCCTCTCCCCAAATTTCAGGCCTTGTGTCTAGAATAGAATTAAGATTATTAATTACTGTTGGTTGTTTTTTCTTCTTTTCTTTTGATGTATTTTCATAATTAATTAACAGTTTTAATATATTTCCTATTACATCTTGCCTGCGTATCTCATAACTCAACAGCTTCAACTCTCCTACATGTATCCCTAACGTCCCCCCATTCCGGCACTGATTTCCTTAATATAACATCATTTCCCTGAAGTTCATTTTCATCGCCACGAAGTGATATAATGATCAGACAAAAATTCAAATAATCACTAATCCTTTACACAATCTCCTTCAATTATCATTTTATTCCAACTCAAATATATTTTTCAGCACATTCATCTGTTAAACTTCTTCCTCACTCTCGTCCTATACATGCTTTCGTCCACACCCTCTTTATCTATTCTAATATACCGTAAATCCTCGAGTATAATCCGCAATTTTCCCCCCAAAATTTATAGTGCGTATTATATACGAGGTAAAAAAGGAAAAATATTTTCTAAGCAAAATTTTTTAAGTGATAAATATGTAAAGGAAAATTTACTTAATATTTATTTTTCACTGACGTTATTACTGTTATTTCTTTATTTTCTGCAAACAAAGTGCACAGAAAAGCTACATGTTTGCATTATGTTATATATACAATAATAATAATAAAGGACGTTACTGTATATATGTTTACAAACCAAGGATGTTATATAGACCTCCTTGACTCGAGTTAGAGAAGGGGTGCGTATTATACACAAGGTTTAGGTTTTTCATAGGTACAGCCCCCTAAAAATCCCCTGCGTATTATACTCAAGGGCAGACTATACTCGAGGATTTACGGTACTTCGTTACCAATTATTTTAAGAATCATATTAATATCTTTCATATTTTACTTGTTTCAAATCACTGGACTGTGGCCATGCTGGGGCACAGCCTTTAAGAATTTCTAGTCGACCCCAACACTTATTTATTTTAAAGCCTGGTACTTATTTTATCGTTCTGTTTCGCCGAACTGTTAGCTTACGGGGACTTAAGCTCACCAAAACCGGCTCTCAAATACCAACATACACACACACACACACACACACACACACACACACACACACACACACACACACACACACACACACACACACACACACACACACACACACACACACACGTATACATATATATACGACAGGCTTCTTTCAGATTCTGTCTACCAAATCTGCTCACAAGGCTTTCGTCGGTCCAGGGCTTATTGTAGAAGACACTTGCTCAAGGAGCCACGCAGTGAGACTGAATCCAGAACCATGTGGTTGGGAAGCAAGCTTCTGACCGTACAATCCACCTTTTATGTTGTTACCTCAAATTGCTACTCTCTTCTTGTTCCGATGCCAATCGTTTTTATCTCTGTTTATGCTTCATCCTATCCTAAATACCTACGCTCTCACGTTGCAAACCTGGAATCAGTTATCGACATGCTATCTCAAGAGAAACGTCGATTCTACAACAACACTAAAGCAAGTTCAGATAGGAATCCAAGAATCTGCAAATCGCAATCGACCGACTCAACGACGAGAGGTCTCTGGGCCTTGTAAGACATCTCTGGTACTGGCAAACTATTATAAACAAAAACGAAAAGCATGACCTGAGAGGTAGTGAGCAGTTGACTCAATCTACGGCCATCTTTTACACTTGTCACCTGGCTCTTCAGAGCCTTTAGCAGACTTCACTTTGATGCAAGCACTTTTACTAAACTTCGAGATAGCAAACGATATGATCCCTCAATACAACTTCCATTGCATCTTCCATTATTATAATGCGTCCGTTTATTAGAAGGTGCATGAGGTTTTTAAGACCATGTCCATCACTAGAAAAGCAAGGCGGTGAGCTGGCAGAAACGTTAGCACGCCGGGCGAAATGCTTAGCGGTATTTCGTCTGCCGCTACGTTCTGAGTTCAAATTCCGCCGAGGTCCACCTTGCCTTTCATCTTTTCGGGGTGGATTAAATAAGTACCAGTTACGCACTGGGGTCGATATAATCGACTTAATCCGTTTGTCTGTCCTTGTTTGTCCCCTCTGTGTGTAGCCCCTTGTGGGCAGTAAGGAAATAACAACACTAGAAAGGCAACCAGAACAGATCTGTAAAGGTAGTTGAGATCTGTAGACACACACACACACACACACACACACACACATATCATTATTCAGTTTATTTCAAGATTTCTTGCCAATAGAGAAAGAGCCGGTTTCTAACTTACATTCAAGGCTTCTTTATTGGAATTTCAACGTCAACAACAGGCTATTTTTGTTTTTGCATGTATATATGTGTGTATGTATATATGTATAAGTGTGTGTATATGAATGTATGTTTGAATGTAAGTATACTTATACACACACGCGCGCGCACACACATACATGTAAGAGCAAATGTGTATTTCTGGTTACGGATGCAGGTTTATGCATCCGAATATTTATAGGCCAAGTTATCAGAAACACATGTATGCATATCAGTATACATACATACGTATATATGTATGTATGTATGTATATATATATATATATATATATATATATATATATACACACACACACACATACATATGTATGTATATATACATATGTATATATATATATATATATATACATACGTATGTATATATATATATTTATATATATGTATGTACACATATATAGACACACACACATACACACATAGACGAAGATATATGCCACGAGTTGTTTTTAATTCGTGTCTATTTTTGTGTGTCTACACAGAAATACACACACACAACCACACACACACACAACCACACACACACACATATACGAAGTACAAAAACTCCCAAGACATGATACAAATATAAATACAGGAATAAATATGCAAGCATGGCAACTGGGTGTATAAGTATATACACTAGTTACTATATGTGTGTGTGTGTGTGTGTTGTTTTTCTGTTGTTCTTATTTCGTGACTAGCTACTTTTAACTCTAACCTGAAAAACGTTTCAATGGTGGGAGTATTGTACCTACAGACGCAGTTTATTTCCCCATCAACATAAAAGGAATTTATTACACCAATATTTGCTTAAACAGATGTGTGATGTATACATTTGTTGTCATTACCATGTATAAAAGTATGCGGTTATATTACCGACACTTGAAAACGAATTCATCGCCGCCTCAAGACAAATTCTTAACCCTGTCTTAACTACACTACCTAAATCTCGGTACAAACAAATAAATACTATAATGTTTTTATAAATGATTCGTTGAACTTCTTCACCGTCAAAAATCAGGTCGATAAGGGAGTAGGGCTAAAGGTGAGGGTGGGGATATCATCAAAATAAACACTTTTATCAGACAGGAATCTTGTTTAGGTCCCAACGAGATTAATCTGGCACTTGTGTGTAGATACAGGTATGGTCACGTGCTAGCCCTAATTTCGCTTCAAACTTACGAGGTTCGTTGTTTGAAACCATTGCGGGGCGCGTTTGGTGGACCGTCCTTTGCTATGAAGAAATGCTGAAAAGTTCTGGCTTTAAGGGCATCGCGAAAAGCCTGGTTGAAAGCCCTACCTTCCGAGTTCTTTTACAGAGCTTAAAAAATCTGAAGGACTATTGCAATGAGTGTGTGAATCTGCGAGAGGAATATGTTGAATAAAATCATAATTAAATTATCCTGCTGTATTTTCTTTTACCCCAAACCAGGAACTTTTCAGCACTCCCTCGTAAAGACCTGTCTTGAAGTATTAGGCTGTCAGATAATTTCGTTCCTCCCCCCCCCCCCCGTCCGCTCAATTTTAATAATTTCCAGTGTTATCCAAATTAACACAACCGATATATTTATCGTAGTGGTTTATGATTTTTTGCAGATGTATGATTTGGGAATTTGAATTCTAACCAGACATTAAAATAAATAAGTATTGGGATCGACTAGAAATTCTTAAAGGCTGTGCCCCAGCATGGCCACAATCCAATGATTGAAACAAGTAAAATATGAAAGGATATTAATAAGATTCTTAAAATAATTGGTAACGAAGTGTATATTAGAATAGGTGAAGAGGGTGTGGACGAAATCATGTATAAGACGAGAGTGAGTGAGAAGTTTAACAGATTAATGTGCTGAAAAATATATGACCTCTCATCAGACATACAACGGTGGAGTGCCAAGTGGGGTGGGGGGAAACGAACAAATTTATCTGACAACCGTCTAGCTTACATGATGACACATGTTGAATGCAGTAGGTAATAGCCGCTTCGTAAAATGCACAGTCAATCAACGACTTTCGAAAGACACTTAATCAGTGGTTTCCAACTGGATTCCATATAGTGTTTAGGGGGTCCACATAAGATTTTATTAAAAATCCTGTGCAGTAAATTCAACAATACTCTTTTACCCTTTTACTTGTTTCAGTCATTTGACTGTGGCCATGCTGGAGCACCGCCTTTAATCGAGCAAATCGACCCCAAGATTTATTCTTTGTGAGCCTAGTACTTATTCTATCGTTTCTCTTTTGCCGAACCGCTAAGTTACGGGGACGTAAACACACCAGCATCGGTTGTCAAGCGATGTTGGAGAGACAAACACAGACACACAAACACGCATATACATATATATATATACATATACATATATACGACGGGCTTCTTTCAGTTTCCGTCTACCAAATCCATTCACAAGGCTTTGGTCGGCCCGAGGCTATAGTAGAAGACACTTGCCTAAGGTGTCACGCAGTGGGACTGAACCCGGACCCATGTGGTTTGTAAGCAAGCTACTTACCACACAGCAACTCCCGCATGATAGGATTTTTTTAAAGATAGAAATGGTTATAAGAGAAAAATCGGATTCAAAAGGGTTCATAGATAAAAAAACAAATAACTACGAACCATCGCACTGGCTAAATAAATTAGGGTGGCGAGACAAACATAGATGTATCTTAGGTTTACGTTTCACAAATTCTGTAGCAGTCGATAAGTAAGCATATCTAAAAATAATCAAGCGACTGCCAACAATGACAGGAAACTATTCCATCTGTACTTTTATATCAGAGTGTCCTTCTTATAGATTTCTCTGATAAAAGTATACGAACGATAAGTGGTTTTACAGAGGGCGTAGGCAGAAACCAGGACGTATGTATGTACACGTCATTTACATGTATATATATATATATATATATATATATATATATATATATATATATGTATATGGGAGAATATACAAAAAATAACAGACGAAGACAGGTGGTGTAAATAACAAAAGTATATATTAGTATGACGCTCGGGAATACGGAAAGTCTTTGACGTTTCGAGCTACGCTCTTCAACAG
>NC_069000.1:40427285-40427922 GCF_001194135.2 Octopus bimaculoides
TATGTATATATATGTACATATATATATATATGCATGTATGTATATATATGTACATATATATATATACATGTATGTATATATATGTACATATATATATATACATGTATGTATATATATATGTGCATATATATATACATGTATATATATGCATATATATATATATATATACATGTATGTATACATATATATGTATATATATATGTATACATATGTGTGTGTATATATATATATATATAATGTATATATATGTGTATATATAAATATATAGTTTTAGAGAAAAGAACCAAAGTTCATGAACTAATCCATGAAAATTCAGTCACATATTATTATATGTGTATATATATATGTTTATATAAATATAATGTATATATATATATATGTGCGTATATATGTATATATATATATGTGTATATATGTATATATATTCTGGTATTTGTTTCAGACATTTGATTGCAGCCATGCTGGAGCACTGCCTTCAGTTGACAAGCCTTTGTAAGCAGCCTAGTAGTTATTCTATTGGCTACTTTTGCCGAACTGCTAAGTTACGGGAACATAAGCATAATAACATCGGTTGTCAAGCGATGGTGGAGGGGACAAACACAGACACACACACGTATATATATATATATATATATAT
>NC_069000.1:40429189-40431796 GCF_001194135.2 Octopus bimaculoides
ATATATATATATTTATATATATATATGAGACACAGCGAGAGAGAGACAGAGGCACAGATTGAGAGACAGACAGAGAGAGAGACACACACACACACACACACATATATATACACAGAGAGACAGACACAGAGACAGATAGAAAGAGAGACAGACAAACAGGTAGATAGATAGATAGATAGATCAGTAGATACCGACAGACAGGTCGAATGATAGAAAGTTAGACTAACCGATAAATAGATAGCTAGGAAAGGGGGAAGGAAAGACAAACAGACAGTTTGGCCGATAGATACAGACAGACAGGCTGATAGAGAAATAGACGGACGGATGGGCAGATTGTTAGAAGAGGGGAAAAACAGGAGGAAAAGGAAAAGAAGCCCCAATGTGGGATGGAGGGGTGGAGCACGTGTATTGATGGTGATGGCAGCGACGGTTGGATCGGGGCCACAAACGTTCAGAAAAATTCTGTATTACAAATCCACCCGGATAACTCGTCATAACCAACTCACCACCAATCGATAACGACGAATCGCTCCGGTAGGAGTAACTAAAGGCTCGCGGCTGACTCAGCCGGTGATGCAACTACCGTTCCAGCCTATATATATATATATATATATATTGGCATTCGCCTGTGTATGTCAGTATATATTGCACACACACACACACACACACGCACGCACGCACGCACACACACATACACTCACACAGATGCATTAATAAGGGATGGGGTACTACGGGTAACCACCGGCATGCTAAAAAGAGCAGTCAGAAGACAACTACAACCACAAATTTTTTCACTGGTACACATTAATCCTTTTATGTATATCTATATGAAGGGTAAAAATTATTAAAAGCAATAATTTATACCAGTGGTCAGCATGTGTAAAAAAAAGATCCGTAGTCCATATATATATATGTATATATATATATATATATCCAGAGAGAGATAAACACACACACACACACACACATATATATATATATCTATATGTGCGTGAGTCTGCACACCCACACCGCTTGCCTTACACCTGTCCCTCACCTGTACCTGCCTCTGCTGATGTTGACTATGTGTCTATTTTCATCTCTATCCATTACCAGCCTGACACACCCCGACACATATCCTGTTTGGATTGTCTGTCTGTCTGTCCAGCTGTCTGTTTCTGTACCTGACTGAATGTATGTATATATCTCTGTCTCTCTCTATCTTTCTCTGCCTGCCTGCCTGCTTGTCTGTCTGTCTGTCTGTCTCTCTCTCTCTCTCTCTCTCTCTCTCTCTCTCTTTCTCTATTTTGCCTATCTATCTCTGCCCTCATTCTGCTCTCTCTGTCTCTCCCTCTGCCCTCTTTCTGCCTTCTATTTCTTTTTCTGCCCTCTCTCTGTCTTCTGTCTGTACTTTCACTTCCCTCTCTCTCTACCCTCTCTTTCGCTGCCTATCTATCCAGCTATCTGTTTCTGCCCCTCTCTGCCTTCTCTCTCCCCCTCTCTCTCCCTCTCTCTCTTTCTCCCGCTCTCTTTCTCCCTCTCTCTCTCTCTTTCTCTCCCCCCCCCTCTCTCTCTCTCTCTCTCTCTCTCTCTCTGTTTCGCTACCCTTTTGTTTCTCTCCTCATTTTCTATTTCGTTTTACTTTTTATGTAGCTAATAGTCTGCTTGTGTGTGTATGCGTATATGCATTTATGCGTGTATATGTGTAAGTGTGCGCGTGTGTATTTATGTCTCTGTGAGTGCACGTGTATAAATACGTGTATGTATGTATGTATGTATGTATGTATGGAGCGCTCTCCTACTCCACCGGGAATCGGAAAGTCGCTTCGCTGGTGATTGCCTACCTAAAAATTTCGGCTCCAATAGGCTTTCACACCACCTCACACACCCTTTCCTCCCAACTGATATGATTCAGAGACAAACCAGGCAAGACCTGTATTGACTATATTAATAGATAGATAGATAGATAGATAGATAGATATACGAGGCAGTATCAAAAAGTTCTCGGACGCCAACAGACGGCAGCACTCGGTTCTGTACGCAGTGAGAGCTCGCAGTGACCTTCATTAGGCACTGTGTCAAGTGACATCACTGTGTTTAATTCGCAAATTGTGAAATTTGTGAGAGGTCTGGTGAGTTTGGCGGATGAAGCAGTTTCGTAGCCCAATTCGTTCAACTTCTTTCTGCAGGGTCAGTTGTGTGACGTGCGGCCGAGCGTTGCCGTGGAAAAGTGGTCCTTTTCTATTGACCAATGCTGGCTGTTATCATCGTAGTTTCTTATGCATTTCATCCATTTGCTGGCAGTACTTCTCCGCCGTAATGGTTTCGCCTGGATCCAAAAAGCTGTGATGGCTGAGACCGGCCGCAGACCACCAAACAGTCACCATGACCTTCTTTTGGTGCAACTTTGGCTTCGGGAAATACCGCTGAGCGTCGCCGGTTGTCGTAAAGAAACCACTTTTCATCGCAAGTCACAATCCGGTCGAGAAACGGGTCGTTCTTGTTGCGTAAAAGAAGAGAAGACGACACTTCAAAACGGCGTTTTTTTTTGGGTTTTTTTTGGTGTGTGGGGGGGGTCGTTCAATTCGTGCGTCACCCATTTCTCAGGTATTTTTATTTTTCTAATCT
>NC_069000.1:40432030-40433627 GCF_001194135.2 Octopus bimaculoides
CAAACGCATCGTTGATATCGCGAGCTGTTTCAGCAGCTTTTCAGCCTAGCTTGAACTGGAATAAGAAAATTGTGCGAATTTGCTTTTTGTCCATGTTCTATTCAACGCTCCGGAAAAAATGGCCTAATTATTCAAAAGGAAAAAGAGTAACACGATTAGATAGAGCAAAAAACGGGCTTTAAAATGATATATAAAGTCAAAGTAATTTAACGAAAATTAATTTGAAAATACATAATTTAAAACGAAAATTTAAAATTCTGCAAGAATTTTCTTGACAACTTTATAACATCTAAAAATGAGAGCTATTATTAGAACTATGGACGACAGATTAGCAAGACGTTAGATTTTGCCGGACAAAATACCTTGCATTATTTATTTAAGGCTGCGAAAATGGCAAGAGCGGATGGTACCTCTCTCATTGTAGACCTGTAAGTCGGGGAGAAGGAATTGTAGAAAGCATTTGATCTTAGTGTTCAGGGAAATCTCGAACAGTGGGATTCCTCGATTATCCCTAGAGATCTTGTATCAGGAGAGCTACATCTCTCCCATCCTCTCCATCAACGTTTCCTAAAACGTTTGTATGCTATGCTATATGTTCCTTCTTTTTCAGTGTATACTTACATTTTCCATTTTTTTTTATCGTTTCATTATACGGCTGTCTTTGTATTGTTTCCCTCACCCTTCACCCTTGTGGCAAATAAATGAAACCGTTATTTATTTAAGGCACTTTAAGTTCTGAGCTCAAATCATATCGGATTCCATATTTGTCTTTCATTCTTTCGGCATAAATTGAAGAATGTGGTAGTCGAGTACTGAAACCAATGATATCGAACAATAACTCCACGCGCCCACTGGAAATCAGTCTAGGGGGCCTGGATTAAAATCTCTACTCCCATTAACTTGTTTAAGGCAGAGTACTTGTACGATCAGACAAAATGCTTTGCGGCATTTTTTCTGTCTAAATATTTATATTCTAAGTTCAAATCCCATCGAAGACATCTTTGCTTTTCATTTTTCGGGGCCGATAAAATACGTATCAGTCAAGTGTTGGGGTTGATGTAATCGACTGAACCCCTTCCTTCAAAACTTTTTACCTTGCGCCAAATCATTATCCTTTCGGGGTCGATAAATTAGGTACCGGTTGCGTATTGGGATCGATCTAATCGACTAGCCCCCTTCCTCCAAATTTCAGGCCTTGTGCCTATTGCAGAAAGGATTATTATTATTATTATGATTATTATTATTGTTATTATTATTATTATTATTATTATTATTGAGAGATCAGTGCATGCCATGAAAATGACACTGGGGTACAAATACACGAAATCCAGTATACCCATCGTGACTACCCGTCTGATAAGGGTACACCAGACACATGCATCACAGCCATATGTGCATGACATGGTGATCTCATATCAAGATAAACAACGCTTGACCTTGCAAGTGTGACCCAGTTAGAATTTTTCTTCTTCTTCTTCTTCTTCTTCTTCTTCTTCTTCTTCTTTTTCTTCTTCTTCTTCTTCTTCTTCTTCTTCTTCTTCTTCTTATTATTATTATTATTATTATTATTATTATTATTATTATTATTATTATTATT
>NC_069000.1:40433791-40441071 GCF_001194135.2 Octopus bimaculoides
GTACCATATATCTGGATTTGTACAGTTTTGTTCAAGTGAATGTTTAAGAAACCATAAGAAAATTATGTTTGCTTTAAAATTTGAGATCACATAGACAGTATTATTATTATTATTATTATTATTATTATTATTATTATTATTATTATTATTATTATTATTATTATTATTAAGGCGGCGAGTTGGCAGAATCGCTAGCATGCCGGCCAAAATGCTTAGCGTTATTTCGTCCATATTTACGGTTCTGAGTTCAGATCCCCCCGGGGTCAACTTTACCTTTCAGTCTTTCGGGAGTCGAAGAAATAAATACAAGCTGGGTACTGAGATATTACTCTCTCCACACCAAATATCAAGCCTTCTGCCTCTTGTAGATAGGGTTATTGTTGTTTCTGGCTGACACCCACGTCCCAACCAGAAACGTCAAGGAGCAACAAGATTTTGCATCCAAAGATGCTAACAGGTCAGGGGTCACGCAGTTGAAAAATAACTGGTGTCTGTGAATTAAAAAAAAAAATAATAATAACATTGAATAAATAAGGTTACATTTACAGGGAGAGGAATTTGCATAAAACTATGTGAGGTAGTGATAAGTCTACTCTTTTGCAACTCACTTGTTTTGATGTTGCCAAGAATTTGGTCTACATACTTGTTCGCTCCTTTTGATATCATTCCAAGTGCCCCATTAAATGTTGGTAATCTTACTTCTTTAAGATGCCACATTCCTCTGGCTTTAATCTCCAAGTCCTTATATTTGCTCAGTTCCTCAAACGTTTTCGGAGATGTGTTTTTGCCAGCTGGGGCTACAACATATACCAAAAGACAAATCTATATTATTATTATTATTATTATTATAAGACTATTATTAAGGCGGCGAGCTGGCTGAATCGTTAGCGCGCTGGACGAAATGCTTAGCGGTATTTCGCTCGTCGCTACGTCCTGAGTTCAAATTCCACCGAGGTCGACTACTTTGCCTTTCATCCTTTCGTTGTCGATAAAATAAGTACCAGTTGAAGCACTCGGTTTGATGTAATCGACTCATCCCTCCCCCAGAATGTTACCCTTGTAAAAAAAATTTGAAACCATTATTATTATTATTATTATCATTATTATTATTATTGTTATATGTTTGACTTTTATTTTGCATTTGTACAAGTTGGCTCCAAGTCTCACCCAGAGACTTCAAGAGACAACAAGTTAGAAGTTCATGTTGGTGTTATGCTTAGGGTGTCATATATTTGGTTTTGTATATAGTAGTGTTCTGGAGAATGTTTAAGAAAACATAAGAAGATTATGAATTTGTTTCAAAAGTTGAGATTACATAGACAGTAGGATAGTTCCCATGAGTAATATCTTTTGAATTTCTGCCATTTTGGGGTTTCCTGGTATCTGAACTACATAGGAATCAGGCCCTTTTGCCGTAATTCCTAGGGCACCTATGACAGCAGGTATTGTTTTAGTCTTGAGGCTCCACATTTTGCCAATTTCTATTTCAAGATCTTTATACTTGCTCAGTTTTTGGCAGGTCTTGGCAGATACATCTATGTCGATTGGGACAGTCATATCATTGAGGAAGCATGATTTTTGTCTGAAGTCTGGCCTATTCGCATCTATCTTTCTGTCAGTTTGAACGGTGAAGTTCCAGAGGAGTGAGAAATGATCATGTTATTATTATTATTATCATCATCATTATTATTATTGAGGCGGCGAGTTGGCAGAATCGTAAGGACGCTGGACAAAAGACTTAAGCAAATTAAGTACCAGTGAAATACTGAGGTCGATGTAATCGACCTAGTCCCCTACCCCCAGAATTTCAGGCCTTGTGTCTATAAGTAGGAAGGATTATTATTATTATTATTATTATTATTATTATTAGGCAGTGAACTAGCTGAATTGTTAGCACGCTGGCAAGATGCTTAGCGCTATTTCGTCCGTTTTTATGTTCTAAAGATCGAATTCCGCCGAGGTCGACTCTACATTTCATCCTTTCGGGGTCGATAAAATCAATACTGGTGTCGATATAATCGACTTAAACCCCATCCCAAGTTGCTGGCCTCGTTCCAAAATTTGAAGCCATTTTTATGTAAAAAGCATGTATTTACATTTTTTTCTGTTTCCTTTGTGACGTAGTTACGGAGGGGTTTTTTTTTCTGGATAGCTTGATTTTTTTGTACTTTTTTCATCTTTTCTTCCTGGGTGAAACAGTAAGATTTCAAAAAAAAACAACATAATAATAATAAATTATGTTAATCGTATATATTTGCAGAGTATGAATATGTAATATATAATTAATTAGGAATATAGAGGAATTTGAAAATAATTTATGCGCCAAGGAAGTTTTTTTAATTATTCTATTGTATGCGTGCGTACATGAAATATTAAGTGAATGCACATCTATATAACCAAATGTATTATGTCTATATAAGGTGATATAATGCTGCGGAAATGAAACGTACATAGATTAATACAAATGGTATGCGTATATATGTATGCGCGTCTGTGTGTGCGTGAGAGTCTGTGTGCGTTTGTGTATGCATGTATGAGTTGTTTCTGCGTGATCCTGTATGTTTGTATGTATTTATGTATATTAGCTATATATAATTATATGCGCATATATAATGTAATGTATGTAGAAATGTGTGTGTGTGTGTGTGTTTGTGTGTGAATACATACGTGTGTGACCTCATGCGACTTTCTGTGCGTGTGTCAAATTGATAAAAGAATCATTCGCCCAGCCCAGAGAATTTTATTAATTCCACAGTAACAATAAGTCCTGGAGTCGATTTGTTCGACCAAAAGTGGTGCTCCAGCATGGCCGCAGTCAAATGACTGAAACAAATGAAAAAATAAAAAAATAGAATGTATATTACGTCACAATATCGGTGACGTTTGACCAGGGCTTTGGCTCATAAAAGATTTCAATCACCTTCAAACTTTGGCAGTGACTAGAATCTATGGAAAAGATGGAACACGAAGCTCATCCAAATATCTCATGACTACTGAGAGGCTAGCCTCATCTTTACCTTGTGATTGTAGAGCTGTTTTCATGTTGCTTTGAGTGTTATGAGCACTGAGCTGGAATTTTCTGGTGATGCAGTTATTCTTGCTGAGTCTCTGCATGTCTTAAGGACTTCTCGCCTTTCATCGTGCGAAGAAGCGGAACCACTTGGCCTTAGAATTTCTTGGGTCAAGACAAAGATCCAATCTTGCTGAGGTCTCCATCTCGCCTGTTTCTGTTGCAGGTGAAAATGTCGAAGGTACTGACCCGCTTCACTTGTCTCGGTCGTTTGATCAATAGCAGCATTACCTGAGAGTCTGGGGTCTTAAAAAAGTCTTTTGTACCCTGATGCAGTTGTGAACTCACTGGACAAGGGTCTTTGGCGCAGCCGGTGTCTGAGTAAGAAGGAGAAAGGTTCAGGTCTTCCTATGTCTGGTCTTCCCTGTCTGGCTCAATAGCTACAAACTTGGACACTGTCCAGACCCCTTAAAGGCCTCCTGAACGGCTTCGGTACTCGGACGCTTCCACAGGATTGTGGGTGACCGTTGGCCGAATTTCGTATCCCGCCAGCGACAATGTTCAGAAATTGGAATACATTCAGTTACCTGTAAGATTCTGCTGCGTCATCTTAGATTGTTTGGTCATGTTGCTCGATTTTCCGAGGTGGTCCCTGCGTATCATGTTCTCTTCCCTGAGGATCTGGCTGGGGGAATAGGTCGGGTTGGTCAGCCACGTGCCTCATGGCCACGGTTGATGAGGAAGTATCTTGCAGATATGAGGACTGACACTGCTCGGGGGGTGGGGTCGCACAGGCCAATACCGACAAATGCTGGGAACAGCGTCGTGCTGCAACGGTGCATTTCCCCATACATGTCTTGACCTGAACTGAGTACTTAAATGCACTCTGTACCATACTGGTTGCTACCATATCATAGTTAAGAATATATACTGTTGTGTTACATGAACGTTTGGCTCCTAACCAGTTTCTTACAGTTCAGGAAACTTGAGCTTCCAGCCAGAAACATGTATTTCACTCCCGATATATCCACATGGAATATTTTATTGTAGACATTTCGGTGACGATGAAGAATATGTGACATTAAACAACAACAAAAAATGATGAGCACCAAATACTTCTTTCTCAACATGTCGTACATATGTCAATAGTATGTCTACAAACAAAGTACTACAAACACAGACACACAAAAATATGAATATATACGATGGGCTACTTTCAGTTCCCGTCTACCAAATCCACTCAGAAGACTTTGGTTGGCCCGAGGCTATAGCAGAAGATATTTCTTGCCCAAGCTGCCACGCAGTGGAACTGAACGCGGAGCCATGTGGTTGGGAAGCAATCTTCTTACCACACGGCCTGCGCCTATATATGTATATATAGACACACACACAAATACTTCTTCATATATGATTTATACGTATATGGAAATGTATTTTTACGAATTGTGCATGCGTGTTTACGAATTTGTATGTATGTGTGCATGAGTCTACATGTCTGTGTCTGTCTGTGCGCGCCTGTGTGTGTGTGTGTGTGTGTGTGTGTGTTTGTGTATGCTTTTGTGCGTGTCTCTTTGAGAGTTCTCTGCAAATCACAGGAGTATTTTAGGAGTCCCAGTGCTTACCACAATTGAGTATCTTTATAATAAAACCTTTTCATATCTTTTTTTCTTTCCTCCTTCTGCGCAACAAACATACAGCGTTACCACATGTGGACTGCAGAAGAAAGAAGAAAAAAAATCAGTAAGTTTCACAATGTAGAGAACATGAAAAACCATTTGGAATCAAATTCTCAGACAAATGTAAATATATTCTATGAATCAAAGACAGTAACTCTTATTGTAATATTTTTTTTAGCTTAGCTAACTGCGTAACAAATATAAACCAACAACTGTCTGGTATGGCGAATGAAACAGAATTATGAGTTAAGAATAAAATAAATTTAGA
This sequence comes from Octopus bimaculoides, assembly GCF_001194135.2. Taxonomy (NCBI): domain Eukaryota; kingdom Metazoa; phylum Mollusca; class Cephalopoda; order Octopoda; family Octopodidae; genus Octopus; species Octopus bimaculoides. The sequence goes on from NC_069000.1 coordinate 40,438,746, forward strand.
GAACGGTTTGCATTCAAGATTTTCTTTTAGTTTCTTTATTGATTAATAAGTCCATCCGTTCATTTTGTACTCCTATGATACTCCTGGTGGCATTGTAGCGATAGGGTTCTCCATAGAGTCCTCTCAGAAGCAACAGTCATTAGACTCTCCAGTTGTATTCCTAAGCGTGACCAACTAAGACTATGGACAGTATCCAACCATCTCATTTTTGGTTCACCCATAGGTCTCCATCCGGTTGGCTCGGCTTGAATAATCCGTCTTGCGAATCTTTCTTGTGACATTCTAATCGTACCGGAGCTGTGACTTTTCGATACCGAGAAGAAACAGCTCGACATAGAGAGATACCCTGATCTCCGAGCTTCGTACCCTCTTTAACGAATATTACTGAAACAATAAGAAATGAAAACTTCATTATAATCTTTAAAAACGTATAAAAATTATTTAGTGTTAATCATGAAACTGCGTTGAATTTAATTCGTTCTTGTAGATTTTCGAAAATGGGAATAAGATGAGCAAAGTTGTTCTTGACTAGCAACAGCATCTCTTGATTCAGAGTTGATATTATCGGAAGTCAATTGAACCGTGTTTTGTGGACTATATTCTACAAATACGCTGAGTCTTTATGCTATGACGTGGGTATACACGTCTCGTGCTACTCGAACGTAGGTTCGATACTCAGCATTTATTGTTCATCTGTGTGTGTGTTGGCAATCCGTCGCTTACGACGTCGAAGGTTCCAGTTGATCCGATCAACGGAACAGCCTGCTCGTGAAATTAACGTGCAAGTCGTTGAGCACTCCACAGACACGTGTACCCTTAACGTAGTTCTCGGGGATATTCAGCGTGACACAGTGTGACAAGGCTGACCCTTTGAATTACAGGCACAACAGAAACAGGAAGTAAGAGTGAGAGAAAGTTGTGGTGAAAGAGTACAGCAGGGTTCGCCAACCATCCCCTGCCGGAGCCTCGTGGAGCTTTAGGTGTTTTCGCTCAATAAACACTCACAACGCCCGGTCTGGGAATCGAAACCGCGATCCTATGACCGCGAGTCCGCTGCCCTAGCCACTGGGCCATTGCGCCTCCACACTGTTCATCTACCGACTGTTAAATCAACACATGTCGAACTGACACAGCAAACCAACCACCCATTTCTTTATTTTGACACTATGGGCCATAACATAGAGGGGACAGCACAAGGACAGAAAAAGTAATACATTGGGGTACATGAAAATACATATCGGATGAATTATGAATATAATTAATGAGAATGAAATGGCTTTCCTACTCGCCAAAGTAGGTAGTTCCTTTTTACTGTTTTTAAAATTAGTTTTACTTTACAGTCTTGTATCTTTTCTTTAACACAAAATTACAACAAATGCTGCATTATATGATCAAAAATTACAACAGCTGGCCGTTCGTCGTATCTGTACTGAAATGGTGTTATTCCAACTCTTTTTTCCCAAATAGTTCTACTAATCTCTCCCCTCTTTCTCTCTCCAACATCACGCCCTTCTTACCTTCATGGTTTGCCATTTTCACTCTGATAATACTTTTCATTTTTCTTACTCTCTTTTCAATTTCGACGCTTTTTTTCATTTACTATGACGTTTCTTAAGTTTCTTCCTGTAGGTATCGTTCTCTGATATCCTTCACCACTCTCTTCGTCCGTCATAAATGTCTCTGTCTCTAATTCACTGTCTCTTTCGTTTCTTTCCTTCTTTCGTACTCCTCTCATTTGCCAGGGTCTGTTGAGGAGTCTCATAGTGACTTCTGCGGGTATTTATGTAACAATTTAATTTGCCCACAGTTGGATCCCAAGTAGGCACAAGTACTCCGAGTGCGAGTAGACCTGGCAACAATAGTGATCAAGAGGATGTTTCACACTCCTCAAAAGCCTGGAACTTCCGAATCTAGCACCAATACCGAGTGTAGTTTAGATTCATACTCAGGTCAACAAACTATACACTGTGTAGCTAAATGAGTGCCTGTCCCTCGATCAACAGTGGCTGATGATGTGAATAGTCATCAAAACATGCGATAACTTATGAGGTTCGTGAAGTAAAAAGTGATAAGTATTACATATCTTGTGTATGTTGTACATTCGACATCCGTTCTTTCTGTTTGTTTAATTCCTGTAGACATAAAATCATAACACCAACAAAGTTGTTGAGCACACTCGGTGTAAGTATGGGGTTTAGATTAACTAAGATTTTACAGCTTATGTTCATGTGTGTATGTGTGTTTGTGTATGTAAGTATGTACGTACAAGTATATACCTATGCATATATATATATATATATGTAATATATATATATATATATATACA
>NC_069000.1:40441296-40442691 GCF_001194135.2 Octopus bimaculoides
TGTGTATGTGCTCACATCTGTGTATATGTACGTATATATATATATATGTGTGTGTGTGCACGTGTGTGTGTATGATAGAGAAAAAAAATGAGTGTGTATGTATTGAAGTATGTATGCATGTATGTATATAGAGAGGTGCGCGCTCACGCAGGCGCAGAAAGCTCCGCACAGCTTTGGCTAATCTCCCTCAACCGTTCGTCGATTCATAAAACAGATGTCCCAGCCAGTTGTTAGGCTGGTTTCTCAGTCTGGTTTCTATTTCCGTCTTCACAGAGCAACTACACCATACCACTTTCATCACCACCATCGCCATCGCCATCGCCATCACTCACAGCCATCAACATCACGTGCACCACCACCACCACCGCCACAGCCACCACCACCACCATCATCATAACCACCACCATCATCATCATCATCATCATCAGCGCCATTTTAAAGATCATCGTTACCGTCATCGTGAACACTGCCACCAATCAGTATCATCATCAGCGGTAGCATCATTACCATCGTCATCAGCATCGTGATGAACACTACCACCATCAGCATCACCACTACCATCATCATCATCAGCAGCAGCAGTAGCAGGATCGTCATCATCACCATCATCATCATTATCATCGTCAGCATCTCGTCGTCGTCGAAGTCATCATTTTTACGACTCCCAACATCACCACCGCATCAGTCCTTCACCACTCTCACTCTCCACCACCATTACCACCACCAACACCGACACCTCCACCACAATCATCATCATCATCATCATCATCATCATCATCATCATCACTCCATCACTGCGCCGTCCCCCACTACCAACGCCTTGGCCAATGCAACACCTCTGTCTCCTTCAATGACACGACATCTACGTCAGCTTCATTCAGTGAGAAAACTTTACGCAATCGTTCAACCAGCTAGAAATAGCAGCCAAATCTCACCTCACCCATGACACAGCAGCAGCAGCAGCAGCAGCAGCAGCAGCAGCAGTAGTAGTAGTAGTAGTAGTAGTAGTGGCAGCAGCAGCAGCAGAAGAAGAAGATCCACTGCTTGATTCTGGGTCCAAAGGGATAATTGCGATTCATGTTAGCTGCAAGTACGTCGGTATATGATCGTCTATATATTCTTAGTGCCGGGATGTTTATTTTGGACTAGATACCAAATATCGTTACAGATAAACAAATACATTGACATGTATATCTGTCAGCTTGTCAGTCTGTCTGCCTGTCTTTTTGTTTGTCGAAGTGTAACCACCTACCACCTCGCTTTTTCACACACACACACACACGTGTACATATGTATACATATATATATGTGTGTGTGTGTGTGTGTGTGTGTGTGTGTGTGTGTGTGTGTGCGTATATGTGTGTGTATGTACCTGTGTGGGGGTAAGTATATATA
>NC_069000.1:40442844-40447846 GCF_001194135.2 Octopus bimaculoides
ATATATATATACATGTTTATATAAGAATATAATTAACAATATATATATATATATATATATATATGTGTGTGTGTACTTATATCTGTGTTTGTGTGATGTGATGTGTATGTGTGATGTGTGTGTGTTATTTAAAATACGTACATAACAAACTTATGTTTAGCTGTATAATTTACTGCTTACATTGCACCTGTTCTCTTCAAAAATACACGTACGAGTAGAAATAAAGCGTAAACACACAATGAAAGTCTCTCTCTCTCTCTTTCTCTCTCTCTCTCTCTCTCTCTCTCTCTATATATATATATATATATATATATATATATATATCTGATGGATTCTCTCGTCGTGAACGGCGAGTGAGAATTCAGTGAAATAAAGCGTTAATCATGTTCTGTGCACACGAATGTGTCCTTTGGTGCCTTGCAAGCCTTTTGGCAAATGGAACAAGTTGAGGACTCAGTTTGCTTGAGTGCTTGTGGATTATTTGCTATGTGTTTTCTTGAGTGAGCAGCAAGGCCTGCTTTGCTCCGTGTCACAAAACCACAATGACAGGTAAGCTTCCATTTAGCGGAGCAACGGTTTGCCAACGTGACTTCATGCTTGCACGATGCTGGTCCCGATGTTGGAATAGACTTTGTTCAGATCTCTGAACTGAGGGGAAGCAGGACTGGTGCCAGGTCCTGCGTTCTGGTGCTTTGTTTTCTCAGAAAGAAACGAATGTTGTATCACTTCAGATTGTCTTTTAGTTTCTCTTGAAGCGCAAGAGAGGCATTCCCACTGATTTTCATGTTGGGAATATATAAATATATATATATAAGAGAGAGGGGGAGAGTGACAGACAGGTACACCACCGATTTTCCGGTAACGTTGTTCCAAACCCTTGGCCGATAAACCGTTTTGCCAGATCATACGTAGTCACGTAATAATAATTTGCCAATACACCCCTAATCTACAAATTATACACCTCCCATGTATATTAAGTACTGTGGAATCTCGGTTTACGAACGCTTTTCATCACGAACAAACCAGTTTACGAACAGTTTTTCGAGCATAAGACGTCTCGGGTGACGAAAGGTGTCTCGTGTAACGAACACGCAAGCCAGAAAACAACGGTTGGCAACAAGCTGGGAACATCAGCAGGAGAACGTCAGTTTCTGTCTAGCTTTCGCTCAGTGCACATCAGAGCTCGAATTCATCGTAACTTCATTCTAATTTCTTATAAGTAAAATAGTTTCGGTTTAGGAATATTTCGGGTGACGAACAGCCTTCGGGAACGTAAATTTGTAAACCGAACTTCCACAGTGTCATAAACAGTTCTACTTTATCTTGAATCTATATGCACTGGTATGTATGTTTTACACTACCGCTGTCCGTTCCCCTAGCTTTAGTCGCAAAATCTAAAGTTAAATTTAAGCTAAATAAGAAGAGAATCTCTCACAATGCTGGTATCGCCACTCGTGACTGCAGTGTAAATGATACATCGAAACAATCGTGCACACAGCGCTACCTATGAACGTTCAGTAAACTAGAAAGGTGTCCGCCGTAAGTTTAAGTTGCTCCTCGTAACTTATCCGGATTAAAGGAGGTGGCGGATCATTAGTTGCCGGAAAGTCAGCGATTTACTTGTACATGTGTGTGTGTGTGTGTGTGTGTGTATTCGTACGTTGTTTTGTCGGAGGAATGTGATAGGAGCACGCAATACATGCAGAGGACATGTTTGTTTGTGTGTGTCTGTGTGCGTGTAATCCGTTTTGCGATATCGCAATGTGTTGTGCGATGTCTTGTCATATTTTACGGTCTTGTCTGCCCAAGCAAACGATTTATCACCCTCTCTGGAAAACCGAAGCGATGAAATATCTTCAATGTATGTCGATTTATCTCCCAACTCATCGCGCAATAATAATAAATCAATGCATGTCCCTGAGACCCCATCCCTCGGTCATCACTGACCATGGGATTGCACCTAGAAAGCTACCCTCCGGGGCACGAGTCCGGGCAAGGTTGTTTATGGAAGACCAGCAGTCGCCCATGCATACTGGCCTCCCCTCTCCATGGCACCAGTGTTATCCAAGGGAAAGGCAAAGGGGCCGATACAGCTTGGCACCCGTGACGTCGCAACTCATTTCTACAGCTGAATGAACTGGAGCAACGTGAAATAAAGTGTCTTGCTCAAGAACACAACACACAGCCCGGTCCGGGATTCGAACTTACAACCTCGTGATCGTAAGCTCGACACTCTAACCACTGAGCCATGCATGTCCCATGTATATCAAAAACGTATTATTGATCTAATTTTGATTCTACTTGCTCAAAGGAATTGCAAATACACTGTAAGACTATAAGCGATTCTCTGTGCGAGGCAGCTAAACTGATAATAATTTTTAATGAGACTGTTGACTATTTGCGACATCACACTCTGAAAGTATACTGACATTATATATATCGTGGCGGCTAGATGTTTCCACCGAGGAGAACCAAAAGATCGAATCACATGATTTGGGAATTCCGGCGCCCATGACAGACGAAATCCATCTGCTACGATCTATCTGTGTGCTTTTGTGCACCAAGCGCCTATATGAGAGTGTCCCTCAATGTTAATAGCGCAGTATTCGGTGTCCTAACAAGGCATTCATTTAAGTTGGATATAAAGACTACTTTTGGATATTAATACTGCTTCCGTCTCACAATTAATTTTAAAATGAACCGTTTGTATATTCTACTTTACTGTTCGCAGTCAGTCCTATCCAACTATTGTATTTTGATAGATTTCAGAAGAGTGAATGAAAAGCTAAGGCGTCTATGAATATAGAAATGTGTTATTTATTTGGATCGTCGAAGCTTTCTCCCTACCATTCACATGATATACTATAATTAAACTTAAGTTCAAATTTCTTTCTCAATTTCACATTTTCTTAATTTCACAATAGTCGTGTGAAACCCAACTGTTCGGTAAGCATTTAATACATAATCTAAATCTCAAATAAACTCTAAGAGCCAACTCTAATTTCAAATTGTTATACAGTAATGAAACCACAACCTAACTTCCAGAGCACAACCCACAATTCAGTAATTAAATCTAATCGGTATTCTCATTTCAAGTTTAATCGTGTTAAATTTAATCACAGCTCTAACCTGTAACACACAGTTCAACAGTTCGGTCACGAATGAGCATGGGATTGTACCTAGAAAGTTCCCCTCTGGAGCACAAGTCCAGACAAGTTTGTTTGTGGAAGATCAGCAGTCGCCGATATTTACCAGTGTCCCCTCTTCACGCCACTGATGTTCGAATTCTCGGGGTCGAATTCTCGATGCACAATTCCACATTTCCGGGGGTTGACGCTCGTGGCAGGTCCTCCAGGTCGTTCATCGTCTTCCAAGGACGTTCTTCTGCTTTTGAAGTGCCCGTACTACACGCAACATTGCGTACAACCCATTGCCTCGTCGCTGTAAGCTTGCCGAAGCATGCTCAATGTCTCTGTAGCAGACTTCCCAAGTTTAATGCAAAATTTCACGTTGCATCTTTGTTCTCGTCCATGACAAAATCGTGACCACAAAAATACAAATTTCACAACTTGCGAATTAAACACAGCGATGTCACTTTACACGCTGCCTAATGAAGGTCACTGCTAGCTTTCATTGCACACGCAACCGTGTGCTGCCATCTGTTGGCGCACTACAAAACTAGTCCGGGGACGTTTTGATACTACCTCGTATAATGTTTAGAGTCAAGTGTATGATCACCAAAAGAGCAGATCAGATAAATTTAAGCCACAATTATACAGATACAAAATTAAACACTGTAAGACGTCTGACTCGGTTTAATATAATCCTAATTTACTCGTTCACTGAGACTCCCTATCGAGATATTTCTTTTTATAATTGTTTTGTTTTTCTCCCTCTTCTTCTTACCTATATGTATTTCGAAAGGTGTGTTAATATATTTCTGAAGTAGGTGTGTGGTACCATCTATTTAAAGACAGCTATTCAATCATCTGTTTAAAGTTCGACGTATAATATATTTAATTTCAAGCTCAACTCTGAGGCCAACATGCAGTAGAGCGTTTAAATAGTAGCTCAATTCTACGTTCAGCGTATAATACAAAAGATAATTTAAACGCAAATCAGTTTTTATTGAATCAAAGACTTGTGTGTTCTGAGATCCAAGGCTACCCAACCTAATGGAGAAGTGTTAGGGATATTTCAATATTCCCCCTATCGATCAACGTTGTACTGTGGACCCTTCGGAGGAATCCTGTATCGGCCACTTGTATTACACAAAAGATAATTTAAACGCAAATCAGTTTTTATTGAATCAAAGACTTGTGTGTTCTGAGATCCAAGGCTACCCAACCCAACAGAGAAGTGATAGGGACATTTCAATATTCCCCTTATCGAGTAACGTTATACCATGGACCCTTCGGAGGAATCCCGTTTCGGCCACTTGTATTTGCGATCGTACTCTTTCGGTTAGTACCTAACATCGATGCCCACCAGGGAGGATAGAACACAAAAACTGGACTGAAGGTAGCAAGTTTGGGGATTGAATTCTGAAACTGGCTCATTAGTCAACCAGCACCGGCAATTCCAGCTTTCAATTCAGCTTCCTGCTTTCCATCACCTGTGGATGCGGTTCCGGGATTTTTAAACTTCTTCATTAGCCTCAGTGATGTTCCGCTGACATATACAGGGACACTAACTTGAACACTGCAAGATGTCTGCAATCATTATAACGTGCTGAAGATGGGTGAGACAGAAAATGGCGGAATTAATTGTTGGCTGTTTTATACTTGCTAAGGTTTCGTCATTCACGTAGCGTTTAACCATTCAACCCCTCCTTCACCCCTCTCTCTCTCTCTTTCTCTTCTGAACGTAAAGAACATGAGAGCTTATACACACACAACATATACACACATATATACACACATAACATACACACATGCACGTGCACGCGTACACATATATTTGCTTGTGTGTAAACAGCGTTTGAATACGAATATGCAGTGTA
>NC_069000.1:40447856-40448836 GCF_001194135.2 Octopus bimaculoides
ATATATATGTGTGTGTGTGTGTGTGTGTGTGTGTGAATCTGTGTCTGTGTGTATTCCAGTATTATGTACGTATGTATATGCGTGCGTATGCCTGCATATATGCATGTACGTGCGCATGTACGCATGTATGTATGTGCGTATGTTTATATGTATTTATGTACGGAGCGGCGTGTGTATACATCAATGCATACAGCATAATATGCCCCGTATCAGTAAGTAGCAATCTACAGGAGATATTTGCGTATCTGGTGTTGTGTAGGGCCTCGATATTTAGGTTATCATAGCAAAACGTCAACACATGTTTTTGTTTCAACGCTGGTGACTCAACTGTGAATGACAGAGGGACCTACATAAAGCTGTTTCGAATACAGGTTGAGCGCCACCACACACCCTCTTCAGAAATATATAAACACACCCTTTGAAATGCTTATACATAGGTAAGAAGAAAAGGGAGAAAAACAAAACAATTAGAAAAAGCAATTTCTTGATAGGGGACCTCGGTGAACGAGTAAACTGGAGTTCTATTAAAAATGTGCACGAGAGTGGCTGAGAAGTCACGCTTCGCAATTCGCCGAACTTGACTCCTTACGGTGTTTAGTTTTGCGTCTCCCTACAGATTCTTTCAGATCCTTTCTGGATTTGGCTTCCTGCGTTGATCCTCGTGAGACAGTGAAATACTTACATCGGTCTATGAAATAATATGGCGTACAAAGGACAATGAAATATTATAAGGTCGCAAAGACGTCCTGATGTATTTCCAGATGCATTTCAAAATAAATGCTTATTTTGCTGCAAGTATTAAATAAGTGTGTGTGTGTGTGTGTGTGTGTGTGTGTGTGTGTGTGTCCCACCACCATCACAAGTTATCATGTCAAACAATGCGACGGGCATTTCTTTTCTTGACAGCTTGATACCATATAACAAGCGTGAATTCAGTTCACTAATGTACTGTACTCTCCGATGTTGAGGACGCCACTTTT
>NC_069000.1:40449373-40450709 GCF_001194135.2 Octopus bimaculoides
TATATATATATATATATATAGAGAGAGAGAGAGAGAGAGAGAGAGATAGAGAGAGAGAGAGAGAGAGAGAGATGAATATGGTACTTAAGTTGAGGTACCAGAATTTAGTACGGTATTATCCATACAATTTCAAAATAAGGTGATTAAAAGCAAAATAAGCAACAAGGATACCCAGAGGTAATGCAGTACGATCGTTTCATGCAACTCCATTTAATTGCACAATGCAATCATTACATCAACTTAAATGCAGAGCAATCTTCAGCTGCACGAAGACATAGAATTCTGTCTTTGTGCAGCTGAAGATTGCTCTGCATTTAAATTGATGTAATGATTGTAATGGGTTACGTGAAACGATCGTACTGCATTACATCTGGATATCTTTGTTGCTTATTTTGATATATGCATACATATGTATATGTATGTATATATATATATATGTGTGTATGTATATATATATATGTGTGTATGTATATATATATGTATGTATATATATATATATGTGTATGTATATATATGTGTATGTATATATATGTATGTATATATATATATATATGTGCACATAAGTAGATAGATAGATAGATAGGCTGACGGAGAGATAGACAGACACATGTATGTATGTATGTATGTATGTTTGGATGCATAAACTGATGGAGGAATGGATAGGATAGGATAAGATAGTACAGGATAAGGACATAACTATTAGAACGAAAAGATTTTATCCTGTTCCAATGCCGTCGGAGGCCGTATATATAACATACATATCAAAGAATACGAAGTCTGGTGAAATCTGAAGGAGAAATCTGGATGAAACTTAGTGACGCTGATAGCCCGGAAATATATAATTAGAAATTATATTAAGAACAGCTCAGGTGAATTTAAACATATATTTATTATGAATATTGTAATTTCTTGACGCAAACAGACACACATACATACATACATACATACATACATACATATGGGTTCTATCTATGTGTTGTTTATCTGTCTGCGTGTATGTGTGTTCAAGTGTGTGTATATATGTCTGTGTGTGTGTCTGTATTTATATATATATAAATATATATATATGTGTGTGTGTCTGTATGTGTGTTATTTCTTTACTGCCCACAAGGGGCTACACACAGAAGGGACAAAAAAGGACAGACAAACGGATTAAGTCGATTACATCGACCCCAGTGCGTAACTGGTACTTATTTAATCGACCCCGAAAGGATGAAAGGTAAAGTCGACCTCGGCGGAATTTGAACTCAGAACGTAGCGGCAGACAAAATACCGCTAAGCATTTCGCCCGGCGTGCTAACGATTCTACCAGCTCGCCGCCTTATGTGTATGTGTG
>NC_069000.1:40451112-40454205 GCF_001194135.2 Octopus bimaculoides
ATAAAGGGAAATAAGAGAATAAAAGCAAGAATAAAAATATATGTAGGATGTTGCAGTTCCATTATGCAAGGAAAGTGGTGTGTAGAAGGGGTGGAAATGTTTCTTGTCCATGGTATGTAAATTACGATAGGATTTTGTAATTACAAAAATATGTATGTATGTAATTATTATAACTCTTCCACTGAGGAGGGGGGGGCGGTTTCCAACAAAGATACAAGGCTCCATCTTTGGGATGTGGTTAACACTCTGACAAATTCACATTTGGAAATAGAGAAAAGTCTTGCATATTTTTAATGTTCCTCTCACAGATTGCACTTGTAATGTACGAATTAAGCGGTCGATTTCTCTTTCTGGGAATCCCAGTTTATCCAGATTCTCCTTTAAGCATTTACTAACAAAATCTAGTACAACAGTACAACAATTATTATTGGAATGGATATGAATTCATAGCCTGGATATAGAAACTGGAGGCTTCGAAGCAGTTGACCATAGATATCCTCCTTTTCTTTGATTTTCAAATAGATATTTATATTTGCTGGGCAGCTAACCTCTATGATGGTACATACTTTTGCCTCTCTGTCCCAAATAACAATATCCGGCCTGTTATGTTTACATTTAACTGATGTTCTGATGGGGATATTCCTTCATATGCATGTGTGTATGTAATGTTATTGCGCTTGTGAGAGAAGGAGAATGCGTTTGTATATGTATGTATGTATTTTAGTGCATGGATGTATACGGGGATATTTACAGCTGAGTTATCCTGCTCTGGTGTAAATCCTACTATAGAGTTAAGGTGGACAGAGTAAACATATCAAACACACACACACACACACACACATACATGCATAGAGATACAAATCACTCATCTACATATTTATAGATATCTGTATGAAGAAAAGTGTACGTATGTATGTACTGACATCATATATGAAGCTTTGTGACGTCATTTCCGTTTTCTAAATATTGTATTGCTTCCATATTGCCCATCTGTTCTGTTTTCATATATTTACAGATGGAACGTTTTGTTTCTCTTGTATGTTTACCTTGTGCGCATGCGAGATCCGATATATATATATATATATATATGCATGCTTTCACACAGTCATACATACGCTCACACACACACACACACACACACTCACGCAGATATATATATATATATATAAGCATACAAATAGATATACACTTTCATTCATCTATATGTATTACATACACACATGGATATAGGTATGTATATACGTCTATCTATATTTATATGTGATATATAGAGAGACATGATACATAGATAGATGTACATGCATATATATATATATATATATATATATATATATATATATATATATATATATATATACATATGGAACTATACATAAACATTCATAATCTTACATATTTACATAATACCCACAACTCCGCATACACATAAGCTTCTCTCTGTCTCCTTCTCTCTTTCTCTCTCTTTCTCCTCCTTCTCTCTTTCTCCCTCTTTCTCCTCCTTCTCTCTTTCTCTCTCTTTCTCCTCCTTCTCTCTTTCTCTCTCTTTCTCCTCCTTCTCTCTAGCTTATATATGTGTGTATGTGTGTGTGTGTGTGTATGTACATCTATATGTAAATAATTAAATAATTATATACTTTTACTTGATGCACACACACACACACACACACACACACACATACACACGTGTGTATATATAAGTGTCTATTGTATGTATGTTCCTCTGTGTGTGTGTGTGTGTGTGTGTGTGTGTGTGTGTGTGTGTGTGTGTGTGTGTGTGTGTGTGTGCTTAAAGACGTATGCTGGATCACGTTTGTTCAGTCAGTAAGCCGAGATTCAGGCCTCCATTACTCATGTATGTAAACACGAGACTTCTTCTTGCATCACCCTCTTTCTCTCTTTCTCTTTCTATCTATCTCTTCCTCCACTCTCTATCTCTCTTTCTCTCTTTCTCTCTCACACACACAAACACACGCGCGCACTCGCACGCGCTCACTGACTGACTCAGCCACAGAGAGACACACGCAAGGAAACATTCACAGACACTTCAACCACGGCAGCAACCATCAACGCAATTTCGTCCTAATCATCGTCATTATCGTCTTGTCATCATCATCATCATCATCATCATCATGGCCATCCACCACCACGCTCATCATAGTCGTTGTCATCATCATCATTATCAACATCGAAACTAATCTTATCACCACCATGCATCAATACCAACATTATTATTATTATTATTATTATTATTATTGAGTGAGAGAGCAGTGTATGCCATGAAAGTGACACTGGGGTACAAATATACCAGGCCCAGTATACCCATCGTGACTACCCGTCTGATAAGGGTACACCAAGCACATGCATCACAACCACATGTGCTCTACATGGTGATCTCATATCAAGATAAACAGCGCATGACCTCGCAGGTGGGGCCCAGTTAGAATTTTTCTCAGCTTGAGTAAGTCCATCCCACTCAAAAGGCCCCTGAATAAGGGTTCTTTAAGGATGTTGAACAAAAATACCCATGTTTCCTAAGGTGAATCATCCAAACTCCAATGAATTCCTCTCAACACATGGCTACCAAGTAGCAATTAGTTGTACCACATTCATCATCTTCATCGTCATCGTCATCATCATCATAATTGCCATCATCATCATCATCATCATCATCCCCATCATCATCACCACCTCTACTACCCATCAACACAACTTGAGCACATCCCATTCTTTAATTAATACGTCACTTCAACACCAACACCACACGATGAGGGTAGAGGGGCCAATACGCTTTATTTCCTCAGTCACTAGAAAATAGCAGTTAAGTCGACCTCAAATTACTCTTAAAAATCGAAAGCAATGTTAGATAACTGAGTGCAACGATTAAGTTTTTATTTGTCATTCAATCGACTAGAAAGAACAATTGAGTGTCCCTCAAAACCCTCTCCTTCGTCAGGATAGATCAAACAGCAATGTAGATTCATGCTATTCAAATTCTATAGAATCTTCAGGGTAATGCCACCGAGGCCTCATTTGTTTTCAGACCCCGAACTGCCGATTTCCTCCGCAAAATCGGGATAGCAATGATCTGTCTCA
>NC_069000.1:40454478-40455395 GCF_001194135.2 Octopus bimaculoides
TAATTTAGAACAAGAGAATGATGGGATAACTATGGTTGCAATGACGTTGACCATAATTCTGCCAAATCAGGGCCTAAACGCTTTGTGTGTGTGTGTGGTGGGGTTTAAACTACAACAAAGCAACAGCTCAGCTTAGCACCGCTACCATGAAACATTACCAACACAAATACCACCACCGCAACCACTACACAAATATATACGAGTTGTACAAATATTTGTTTTAAGTCTGAAAGTGTTGAGTCATTTTAAATATTTGCATCTAATAACTTGTAAGAACTGTTCTTCTGTCTGTTTCGCTCATCCCCCTACACAGACACACACGCACACACACACATACCATACACACGCATTCGCACACACATACACACACGAGAGAGAGAGTGAGAGGCGTGTGTGTGTGTGTGTGTGTGTGTGTGTGTATATATAAGTGTTTGTGTGTCTGTGTGCGTATATAAGTGTATGTGTGTCTATATGCATATATATATATATGTATATATATATACAAGTATATGTATATCTGTATACACACACTTTAATGTGTACATAAGTGGGTGTATGTATATATATATATATATTTCTTTATTGCTCACAAGGGGCTAAACATAGAGGGGACAAACAAGGACAGACACAGGGATTAAGTCGATTACATCAACTCCAGTACGTAACTGGTACTTATTTTACCGACTCCGAAAGGACGAAAGGCAAAGTCGACCTCAGCGGAATTTGAACTCAGAACGACGTAACGGCAGACGAAATACCGCTAAGCATTTCGCCCACCGTGCTAACGATTTTGCCAGCTAGCCACCCGCTTTTTTTTATGTTCATACCTTTCAGATGTTGAAAATGTGATTATTTTTAGGATAACATTATAGGGTATGTATATATATATATATATATATATATATATATATATATAT
>NC_069000.1:40455518-40457766 GCF_001194135.2 Octopus bimaculoides
CACACACACACACACACACACACACACACTCACACACACGTGAGTGTGTGAGATGACGAGTGTTCCGTTGATCGGATCAACTGGAAAACTCATTGCCGTAACCGACGAAGTGACGAAGTGACAGTCATGTATGTGTGTATGTGTGTATGCTTTTTACCGAGGATTACCAAGCTTTTGTTTATTACGGATGAAACCAGTGTTTGCTATTCAGTAGACTTAATCTTTGACGGAGCCTGGTCCTATCTCCGACCAACAGCCAAAGGCTGTCTTGTAAGTGGAAATGTCTACCAACATCTTCGTACTTTTCGTTCCGAATTTAGAATGCAGTCTATCCGTTTCCTATCATTAATACAGTATTCATCATCATATCATTCCATTGCTGATATCTTGTCTATGGTCGCAAAACCTATACACGATTGCAGTATCAGTCAAACTGATGGGTTTCCCCAAACCAAGATTCATAAAAGAGTAATTTCTTCTGTGAAGTGGGAAGAAATCTAAAGACAAAATATTTCATTCCTTATTACCTTCCTGCTTTCCAATGATAGTAACATTTTCGCTCTTTTCAGAGTTTCAGGAATTCCCCGTGGCCCTAGCAGGGTAGCTAATGGGTGCTATGCCTTGCCTAAGGGCAACCAGTGATTTTGTCCGGGACTGCTTATTGAGTATTCGCAGCTAACCTATATATCTATCTACAAGGTTGTTCATTTATCCACAAACTGAGTTTTCTTCAACCATATTGTATTGTTGTGTATCTATCATCATCGTCATCAACATCACCATCACCATCTGCTTCCGCCCTTAATCCATGCCGTCTTGAGTCCTACGACTCACATGGCCGGTTTCATAGTTTCTATGTTGTATTAGTAACCGAGATCACAACATCCCCCGTGGACGGAACACTAGTCCGTCGCAGGTTTACCCATTTACAGCTAAGCGGACTAAAGTAACAGGACGTGAAGTGTTTTGTTCCAGAACACAACATACTGTAGGAATCGAAATCACGATCTTGTAATCGCGATCTTGTAAACGCTAAGCCACGCACTTTCCCATTTTTTAATTATTACTTCGAAGGTGTTGTTTCCAGAACCGTTAACACGCCGGGTAAAATGCTTCGCAGCATTTTGTCCGTCTTTACGTTCTGAGTTCAAATTCCGATGAGGGTTTTTTTTTTCCTTTTGCGGTCAATAAAATGAGTACCAGTTGAGCACTGAGGAGTGGTGGTCGATGTAATCAACTTTACTCCTCCACCGAAATTGTTGGCCTTGTCCCAAAATTTTAAACCAGTATTTTCCGTTCATCATTTTTTTTTTCCAATTAAAGCGTAGAGTAGGGGTTCAATTCCGGTTAATGTTAAATATTTTGTACAAATGCTTCTTTTACTCATTATGTGTCGACACATGCTTCAATTTATAAAAAAGGAATTTTTCCTCTAATTAATTAATTAATTAATTAATTAATTATCTATTTTCCCACTTGATAATTATTTCCGCCCTCAAAATATGAAAAAAAAAATCATTAAACAATATTCCTAGATGAAAGCAGGCATGACTGTGTGATAAGAAATCTGATTTCCCACCATATGGTTCCGGGTTCAATTCCATTGCGTGACACTTTGGTCGGGTTGACCAAGGGCTTGTTAGTGGATTTGTCGACGGAAACTGAAAGAAACCTGTTGTGTGTGTGCATGTGTATGTATTTGTCCCTCACAACCGCTTGACAACCGCTGTTTGTGTGTTTACGTTCCAGTGACTATGCGATTCGGCTATAAGAAACCGATATGATAAGTATCAGGCTTAAAAACAATAAGTATCGCAGTCGATTCGTTCGACGAAACCATTGAAGGCGGTGCCCCAGCATGGCCGCAGTTTAATGGCTGAAACATACAAGAAATAAAAGACAACTAGAAAGATAATGATGTAATGATATCACTAACCACATTAATGAGAGGACAGGGTTCGGCCTTCCGTTTCTGTATGGCACGTAGACCGCGATCATAGCCCCAACAAATTCTGAATAATTTCTACAGCACTCACACTATAATAATTGTTGCTTAGGCGATTAAGAAGTGTTTTGTGAAGTTGATGAGCGTTCAGTTATCATTCATATATATACACATATATATATATGTATATATATGAGAGAGAGAGGGAGAGAGAGGGGGGAGACATATATGCATTATAGATAATTATATAGACATATCTATATATATATATAGAGAGAGAGAGAGATTATACATTTATATACA